>NW_015633151.1:487005-528204 GCF_001515625.1 Sinocyclocheilus rhinocerous
TTTTTTTTACTGTATTTGGATTTACAGTAAATGAAAAATACTGTATTTTAATGGCGGCAAGAGGATATTTCCCATAATGCAACTTTAAAATACAGTAACGTACTGTGTAACTGTTTTACAGTAAAGTACAGTTCATATTACAGTTAAATACTGTGTAATTTACAGAAATCGCTAACAGTGTAGTACATTCTTTAAAAAATAAAGGTTCCAAAAACCTTAATAAAATATAATTTCTTAAAAGAAACATGATATTCATGGTGTGAAGAACATCTTAATGATCTTAAGAACCATTTTCCATTAAAGAACCTTTTGTGCAGTGGATGGTAAAGGTTCTTCATGGAAACATCAATGCCAATAAAGAACCTTTATTCTTAAGAGTGTAGTAATGACAAATGTAACCTGTAAAGTTATTACTCCTGTTTTACCACAGTGGATGATACAGGTGCAGTACGTAGGCAGTAATTCAAAGTATACACTGTAGTTAACCCAAAAATAAAAATTATGCCATTATTTACTTCGTTCCAAGCCCATTTATCTTTGAAACACAAAAGTCCATGCAACTAAAATGTTGGCGCACACCAGTAAGTTCATAAAGACATTGTAAAAGTAATGTGAATCAAGCAGTTCAATCCAATTCTTCTTAAGAGACACCAGCACTTTATATGATGAACAGATTTAGTTTAGTCTTTTATTCAGAGGCTTAAACGTACTTGCTTGATTGTCAAAAACCATTGAGGTTTTTGAAGATTGGGGATTATATTTTTAGTCTTTCTACAAAAAATTGTTTTAAGTCTAATTCAGTGTGTTACTTGCCATTTTTTGTAATTATTTGTGAAATTTACTCAAAATTGTTTCAAAGGAAATCCTACACCAAATTCATTTCAGTGTGCCTTCAAATGTGGTTTGTATGGAGACCCTTGAGGGGACATGGTGATGGAAAAAATATGAGATAGGAGAGAAAATTATATTTCAATGCTTTTGTGTTCTCCTGCACAAGTATGCATTCCCCTGAGAAACTTTGTGTTCACTTGCAAAACTTTTAAGATGGAAATAATACCATCAACATGTCCCTTTAGGGGCTCTGTAGGTTTGAGAGATCCAGATCACAAAACACTTTGCGCCCTGTTTACATTTGTATTTTTTTGCTATCCACTTTTAATTAGATTACCTGAAATAGATAATGACCAGGTTTAAATGGGGTCTAAGCAAGTCTGAATCCTGAAACAAGTGATTCCGGCACTATAGGATTATCCTGTGATGCAGGATTACAACTGTAAATCTGCTTTAATCCTGATCCGATTTGTAACAGAAGTTACAATCAGAAGTTTAGTGACAGAGAGAGGTCTAAAAGGCAAAACCACATAAAACCTCTCAGTGCTAGACCTGAAAAGAGAACCTACTCTTCTCAGAGCAGATCTCTGATTTTATTGCTTATAAAGATGAGCTCTTTGGCTTTGAGCTGCAGGATTATCTGCTCTCAAGGGAACTGCGGTGGAATCGTGTCTGGAAGCGCTGTGTTCTGGATTCCATTGATCCCACTACAGAAACCTGCTGAGATGTATCTACAAGACTGACACAATCACTCCTTCTCCCTCTCTCTCGCATTGCCGTTCTCTCAGAGTGCTGAATGTATGCTATTGTGTGAGACACACTCTTGCCCCCAGGCAGCCCACCCACCATACCTCCCACCCCCAGCCCTGCCCATGCAGGACCAGGCTGTCCCCCTTCTCAGTCGACCCAGATCACCAAGGAGTGGAGGACTGACTCAGTCCCTGCTTTTATCTCCCATTCCATATTATTCTCATCTTCCTCTACAGAGGAGATGCAGGCTCTTCCGAGGCCCAGGGCCCAGGTTGTTGGCACTAAGGGGTCAGCGAAAGGTGAATTAGCCCCTCACAAAGCCAAACAGGAGGAGCGTAAGCACCAGGAGCTGTTGGCGTTAGCTCTGGGGGTGAATCTGGGCGGTAAGGGTGCCCTCCTCTGGAAGCCTCTAAAGATTTTGGCTTGTTCACAGATCAGCCCATCACCACTGAGCCGACGGACCACAATCAAGGACGGACCGGAGAAACACTGCAATTATGAGAAGATCCACAACTTTAAGGTGGGTGCTGGTTGTGTTATGGTTATGTCATGTCGGAATTATGATATCTGTTTTCAACATTGATAATAACATTGTTAATAATTTTCATGAATGACAAATCATCATCACAGGTATAAATTACATTGTAAAATATATTTAAATAGAAAACTGTTATTTTAAATTGTAATAATATTTCACAATAATACTGTATTTTTAACCAAAATAAATGCAGCTTTGGTGAGTATAAGAGGCTTTAAAAACCATCAAAAATCTTGCCAGCCCCAAACTTTTGAATGGTTCAAAATGTTCATCTCATCATAAACTCCTTATTGACATCATACAAAAAGAGCCAAACTGGCTGCATCTTCAGCAGGTGAAGGTAGTTGGGTAACTATCTTTTGACTTATTTTTATTTGAAATGCTATTTTATTACCTAGTCTCACTATGTCATCTCTTCATTGTGATCAATTTGACATGACATCAATTTTAATGTAAACATGAATGTTTTATGCAGAATTATCAGTTATTTTAGTCAACTATCTATATTAAATGTTGATATTGGGCATACTGAGGATATTTTGTGAAGCCTTGTGCATGTATTTGTTTGCGATTTCGCAATTGTTTAGATTGAATGGTTTTATTTTTATTTTTTTTCAAAACCACCACAATTTGAAATGTTGGTTGTGGTCCTAACAAAGTCAGTCACTTCTATATTTGGCATTAGCATGAGATTTTTCAGATGTTTACTAATGTCTCGATCAAATGTTTATGTACTGACAGCATTTAAATGCACAGTACACATACTGTGAGCCTCGTATCAATAAGCTTAAATCTATCATATGAGCCTAATTGCCAAGGCTTTTAATCCATTAACAGCACTATTGACTGATAGGATTGATCGCACAAATCAATAACCTCTCGCTGCCGAGCTGCTGAATGGACTTCTTCAGCTTCTGAAAAATGACTGAGGCTGAGAATCTCAGCACAGTGTACCATCATCTGACTTCCTTTTTAAACCCCAAAAGAGCAAAACAAAGCAATCATCTGACTTCAACGTGTCGCTTGGAAGTTTCCTTATAACATCTTCCTCATGATGAACTCAGGCTATGTTCCAAAACCTAGTGAGCGCACTCAGTATGTAGCGTTTTAAGGTATCATTAGTGTGTTCCCTATGCCAAGGCAATGTAATTTATGCTGTTGTTATGATATTTTGTTTTGGCCAAATGTATCAATCAAAAAAGCATAATAAATATTTTGATACTAAAAGTAATCAATAAGTAGTTTAATGATAAAAAATAAAATGTAATTGTTAAGAAATAAAATAAGATATAAAATATCTGTATGTATGTATGTATATGTATTTTATATATACACTGAACAAAATTATAAATGCAACACTTTTGTTTTTGCCCCCATTTTTCATGAGCTGAACTCAAAGATCTAAGACTTTTTCTATGTACACAAAAGGCCTATAATATATTTTTGGCCAAATCCATAAAAAAAAAAAAAAAAACATAATGCTGTTACGAGCTTTGTAAAAAACGTAAATTCAAGACGATGAAGGAAGAGAAATATTTATTATTGATTTTAAATACTTATAAATAATCAACAAATACGTTAATGTTTAAGAGTAATAAAATAACTTTTTTTAATAATTGTTAAAAAAAGTTACATACAAAAAAATTAAATTTTAATTAAACTATTGTGCTATTTATCTGATAATGCAGTGTTTCTGCCCTATGAAGGGTGCAAATCAGTCACTTATGAGGTGGCATTTCAGCTAGAATGTAGACAGCTCATTGGGTTTTGGAACAGCTGCTAGTTCTGGACAGAGATGAATAGTATTCTCATTATGATATTTACATTTCAGCAGTCATACACCTGGGCTTTGTTCCAAAACCCTGTGTTGTGTCTTTTCTTTTGTCCATCTTTGTTCTGTGTTTTGACAGCACAAGGGCGTGCATGGGAACATGCTTTGCGTGTGACTTTCAGCAGCTTGGTAACAGATGCCAGACACATTATTTTCCCCTAGCAATCCTGTAATCTGACTCACATGTATTAAAATTTAGAAAATCAGGGCTGTGTCTTTACAGGGGGTCCTCCCTATTTACATTCTTTTGGTACCACCCTCAGTCTTAGAGGCTTGATTATTTCCTCAGAACTTTGGATAGGAGCAGTTTGTCTCTGAAGTTCTTCCTGCCTTCAAACTGACCCTTGAGTGATTGGTTGCTGTCTTAGGGTTTGACACACCTGAGACGGTGAGACGGTGGAGCTAACACTTCACAGAGCTACAGACAACAGCTTCACTCGTCACTGGCTGTCGTTTCCTACAACAAACGTCATGCGTCATGTCAATCTAAACACATTGAATTTTAATAAATTTTTGGAGCTATGACCCAAGAGTTAGTGTACAAACACTTTGCCATGATGGTGCATTGATGACAGAAAACAACATTTTAATCACTCCAGTCACATTTCCTGGTACTTTCATGAAACTTCATGATGATCATTGTTTGGTTGGTTGGTTTTGATTTGTTTTGATATTTGATTATACTTTTTTTAATCAAAATTGTGAGATATAAATCCCAATTGCGAGTTATAAATTATATATAATATAGTCCAATTCTGAGGGGAAAAAAAGACTGATATTTTCTCAGAATTGCGAGTTTATATCTTACACTTAACTCACAATCGCGTGTTATGAAGTCTGAATTGCGAGATATAAACTCACAATTCTGAGGGTTTTTTTCTCGCAATTGCAAGTTTATATCTCACAATTCTGAGAAAAATCAGAATTGCAAGTTTGTATCACGCAATTCTGACAAAAAAAAAAGAATTGTAAACTCGCAATTGTGAGAAAAAAGTCGTAATTACCTTTTTTTATTCAGTGGCGGAAACGGGCTTCCATAGTTTATTATACATCATAGAACTATGAATGCGTAGTTCAATGCTTTTCTTTTTATGTTTGTCCAGTCTCAGTGAGACACGTTCTCTTAGTTGTCAGGTACAGTAAGAGATACTCCGGAAATATAATCATTCATTTTCTGTGGAACTTTCATTATGAGCTTTAGCTGGAAATGAAAATCTAGAGATGAATGATTCACTGGCCTAATATGCATGTATGTGTGTTTTCAATGTGTGCTTGACTCACAATGACTGCTTTGCCTTTGGTGTAGGTGCACACCTTCAGAGGGCCGCACTGGTGTGAATACTGTGCAAACTTCATGTGGGGTCTTATCGCCCAGGGCGTCTGTTGCTCAGGTAACCCTCCACCAATCACAAACCCTCCCACAGAAATAAAATGTCCATCAGAATTATGGCACCAGCCAAGGAGCATTATTCATATCAAATTACAATCCAAAGGCCGCTTAGGATCCAGATAATTTCTCATGCCATTCTGGTAACAATGCCTAATTGGCTGTAGACCTTTTCCAACATGCGGTGGCAACCTGAGGCTAAATGAGTGAAAGTGAATACCTGTGACAATAAGGGTTTTAACTAGTATGCTGATGTGTGGGTATTTTGCATTCCTAAATGACACCTGGTCCAAACCAGTTGAGTGCCTTCTGTTGAGTGTTGACTATTTATAGTGGAACATACTGTGTACATTATAGAGTACTTTCAGAGAGGCACACCCAGGTAAACCAGGACAGTCTCCTTGTGTTAATGCCAAATGCATCAGGCTACACTTCAAATCACACAGATAAACATACATAAACAGATGCATATATGCACACACACCTGTACTGTATGACAAAGTATGACACTTTATTGGTTATGTACAAGTGATGCATATGATTTATACAATAGCTTTACAATAAACTTAAATTCTTTCAAATTAATAAATTATGCATCACGAACTAACAATTTTTGTAGGAATTCATTTTAATCCAGGTGAATCTAGGTTACTTTATAAGTAAACTATTGTTATTTTTTTTATATTGTTCAGTCATGTTTGGTCATTAATCGCATCAAAAATAAAAGTTTTTGTTTACATAATATATGTGTGTATACTGTGTTTGTTTATTATGTATATATAAATACAAACACATGCATGTATATATTTAAGAAAAATATGTTGTTTATATATTAAATATATATATATATAATATAAAATATAAGAATATGAATATATAAATGTATAAACATGTAAATATTTTCAAAATACTGTATATACTGTATGTGTGTATTTATATATACATAATAAATATACACAGTACACATACATATATAATGTAAAAAAAACTTAAATTTTGGATGTGATTAATCGCAATTAATTGTTTGACAGCACTAGTTTTTTGTTTTGTGATATACATGTTGTGTTTTTGTTTTGTTTTTGTTTTGTTTTGCTTTGCTTTGCTTACCTTTGCGTTGCTCTGTTTTGCTTTTCATTATTTTGTGAGGCAAAAGACAAATTGAAATTAAATGTAAAAATAACAACCAATAAATCCTAGTTGACCATTTTTGATACAGGATGGTCCTAGATGTGACCTAGATAAACAAATGCACCTTAATGCCATGATTACAGGTTTGCTCAGATCTCATGTTAACATGGAGCTGGTTATTGTTTGACATCACTTTCCCAAAACACTCTGTACATAAACTCAATCCAGTCACAAGGCTTTTTACTGTTGGTTTTTCACACTGTAAATGGTCTCATCCATTCGGGCCATTATTCAAGCCTTTTCTTTTCACACAGGAGCCTCTCTTCTTTCACTCTGGCCCCCGGGCGAGTCAGTGTCATCAGACACATTGAGAATTAGAGCAGAGTTGAATGTGTCCCTAGGCCCATACGGAGGAACACAGAGCGTTTTTCTTTTTGTCGTCTTCTGTTTTTTTTCTCGGTGGCCTAAAGATGTGAAGGAGGGGTTCAGGCAGGCAGTAAAACTGACAGAGTGTGATTAATGGCATTGCTGAAGATGAGGAGCAGTGGGACAGCATGTGCATGCTACTGGAGACACGCAGAGAGACAGACCACCCTACTACCACATTCCCCTACACACACTCACAGTCCCAGTGTCAAAGCAGGTTATCAAACCAGGATTCTTACAACTTAAACAACATAAAAACCTGTTCATTTTTTCCACAAGTTCTAATTGTGGAGTCAAAGGGAGAGTTTTGCACTCATTAATTGTAGCAAAACTGTGTCAAATGCAATTTTAAGTAGATTTTTACATTTTCTGAAGAAAATGTGAGGGCTGCGTGAAATGCAAACATCGCCACGGACACTAGGGTGTTTTGCGTGGTTCCCAGAGCGTTGCTATGTGGTTGCTAGGCTGTTCTGGATGGTTGCTAGGTGGTTGCTTACTCTCTAAAGTAAAAAAAGAAAACTCGTAATGGTCCCTAAATATTCTATTCATATAATATTCTGGTTCAACACCTGTCCTTATGCCACATAATTTCAAGTATCATTCATGTCTGTATAACAATTTGTGTGGGGTACATTACATGCTGACGTTTAATTCTTTTTTTTCCCAAATATCAAGCTCTGAGTATAAGCAAACACCTGTAATATGGAAAAAGGTCACATTTTACAGTACGGTTTTGTGTGTAATAATTTGTTCATGCAGTGGCTGACATGAAACAACAATGAACAATACTTTTACAACATTGTTTGTACTTGGGCTAGTACATTTTTTATATTTTAAGTTAGATTGAGTATAAATTAATATGAGTTTATATACAATGAACAAATAGTAATAAATATACTTTGATATACTATGAATAAGGAGTAATAAATATTACATTTATAGCTTTAAGTTCACCCAAAAATGAATATTCTGTCATAATTTACTAACCCTCATGTTATTCCAAACTTGAACGTTTCGGCTGTTTTTGTCAGTTTTAATCAAGGGAACTCAAAAGCCTCAAACTCCCAAAGCGACATAGTCAGTGTTATTTTAGTATCATTGAGGTGCTATTACAGTTTTTATTAATATTTTGAATTAGATTTTATGTTTAGATTTTCTGTTTTCAGTTTTAATTTAGTTAACATTTTAGATAAAATTTTGTTGTGTGTTTGTTTGGTATTTTTTATAATTGTTGTATTGTTTTTAATATTTTTATTTCCGTTTTAGTTTTAGTCATTTTAGTACATCAAGTTAAACTAAATGAAAACAAGAAATATTTCTTGGCAGCTGGGAATAAAAATAAGCTTAATATGTTTTCATAATTCGGTAAATCAAATGTTTAAGTTTTATTATTTCTGTTATACTTTTTATCATTCTATTTTAGTTAATGTTTATTTTATTTTGAGTGATGAAAATGTTTTAAAACTAAATGTTTTAGTTTTAGTTAACTATAATAACCCAATGCAAATGGATGAGGCCAGTCCATAAATGGTAAAATACTCAGTTTCAATGGTACAGCCACAAAACATATACTCATTATATAGTTGTGGACTGTTAGTTCATGACACCTATTCATTAAGGGTATAGTTCAACCAAAAATGAAAATTCTGTTATTAATTACTCACCCTCATGTCATTTCAAACCCGTAAGACCTACGTTCATCTTCGGAACACAAATTAAGATATTTTTGATGAAATCCGAGAGCTTTCTGACCCTGCATAGACAGCAACGCAACTACCAAGTTCAAGGCCCAGAAAGGTAATAAGGACATTGTTAAAATAGTCCATGTGACATCAGTGGTTCAACCATAATGTTATGAAGCTACGGGAATACTTTTTGTGTGCAAAGGAAACAAAAATAATGACTTTATTCAATAATTTCTTCTTCTTTTAAAGATGTCCTTACTACCTTTCTGGGTCTGGAACGTGTCAGTTCTGTTGCTGTCTATGTAGGGTCAGAAAGCTCTTGGATTTCATCAAAAATATCTTACCGAACGTCTTACGGGTTTGGAATGACATGAGGGTGAGTAATTAATTTTGGGTGAACTATCCCTTTAAGTACTGCTAACCAATTCAACTTCATTGTGTTGCTGAAAAGCAAATAAACAAACTTAAAATTTCTTGCAGATTGCAAACTTACAGATTCCTGATTCAAATTAACAAAATATGTGTAAAACAGTTGGACACAAAATTCAGGCTAGACTGAATAGGCGCAAGAGCAGAAGAATTGTTTTTCAATTAAGCAGGTGTCCATCACGCACATGACAAGAGGCCCTTGATATACACCTGCATGCACATACGTGTATGTACTGTATGTAGGCTCGCTGGCAAACACACCCAGAAGTCTATCAAGGTTATGCTCTCAGAATGACAGAGCCACAAACACACGTCAAAATGAATGTGACTGATATTGTCACACTTTACCACCCAGTTTGTCTGCTATGCACCTGTTTCTCCACGTATACTTTACCCTGAAGATATACCCTCCATAAGACCCCTAGACACACACACACACACACTTTGGGTCTCCATTCCCTTGGAGTCTGTCTTTTTGCCTCTTTGGAGACAACAGGGTCACTCTCCTCTAACCTTTTGACCTGTTACTCTTGCAGACTGTGGGCTGAACGTGCACAAACAGTGCTCCAAACTCGTGCCCAGTGACTGTCAGCCGGACCTCCGCAGGATCAAGAAGGTCTTCAGCTGTGATCTCACCACGCTGGTCAAAGCCCACAACACGCCACGGCCGATGGTTCTGGACATGTGTATCAAAGAGATCGAGCACAGAGGTACTGATCGTTTCTAAAATGCAGTGCTAGAACATTTTAATATGGAGATCCCAGATCTTCTCTAGCACCTGTGGCCTTCAGTAAGGCACTTAATCACTGACTGTAGGTGTCTCACAGCTGCCCTATTCTCTGGCGTCTCCTTGTCATATATCAAGATGTGCAAAAAGAAGAATACCTAACCTAAAACAACAGGGAGAGGAAGCAAACATTCTCCACATTTTGACTTATTGGGTAACGCCTTCCATTAAAGAGAGCATTCTTTGAGAAATTAGTTATATATTAGCCAACCGACATTCTGCTTGCTATATTTGAGAGAAAAACTAGTCAAATAAAATTAACTTTTTGTTTTAATCAGTTTCTTACTATAGAGAGAAATATAATATGTGACCCTGGACCACAAAACTAGTCATAGAGGTCAATTTTCCAAAATTGAGATTTATACATCATATGAAAGCTGAATAAATAAGCTTTTTAAATATGTATTTGTATTGTAATATGTATTTTTCTGTGACTAGAAGTGTGAAGACATTTCACAAATGCCAATATGCACAAATAATAATATGTTGAATTCATATGTTTAGATAGTATTTTAATTATTTGTTTTGGCTTAAGTATAATGACAGTATAAAATTTTTACATGGTATAAAATGTCTTTATGCATGAAATTATATAGCTGATTTTGTATTTTATGAAGATGAAAGATCATAAGGAGATCCTTATGTTTTGGGGTCGTCATTTTTATCCTGTAAAAATGGCAAAAGGAGGAAAAATGTATTTTTTATAACAGTATAACAGGACTGTATAACAGTTCCACATAATAAAATTTTCCATCATGGAGAATCAGGGATGAAGTTCCTATACACAGATGTGTGAGTGGATGATAGATGAACTGGGCAAGACACAGCATATCCAATTTATCAAAAGGATAATCAAAACATTAATTGATTATCTGATTAGTTGTTAGCTGCAGTCCCAGTTTGATCAATACTAATTTACACTTTTACCTCCAAGTGCACTGACTGGATAGTTGAAGTAAATATGTGTTACTTCGGCTTCTTCCAGGTTTGAAATCAGAGGGTCTGTACAGAGTGTCAGGCTTCACAGAACACATAGAAGATGTCCGACTGGCCTTCGACAGAGGTTTGTAGAGGTTTAGAATAACTGTTTGTGCCTCAAACCTGATATAATCAGGTGTATGATAGGTGTTCAACTAACATTTGGTCTCTTCACATTCGCTTACATGCTTGAATGAACTCACAGTCCTTGAAATCACTGTTATTTTATCAACATGCAGCCTGGATGGAAAAACCCATGCTTTTCCATTCAAAACAATGTATTGTTGATACGGTATAGTGATTAACCTTACTCATAACAGATAACTAATTCTCCTTTGCAGATGGTGAGAAGGCAGACATCAGTGCCAATATCTACTCAGACATCAATATAATTGCCGGAGCTCTGAAGCTTTATTTGCGAGATCTGCCCATTCCAGTTATCACATATGACGTCTACTCCAAATTTATTCAATCTGCCAGTAAGAGACTATAACTATATATCAATTATATGTGTTATAATTAACTAGAAACTTTCTCTTGTATTCTGTTTTGATGATCATTATTTTTTTAACTACTTTGATCTTGTCATTAAAGGGTTAGTTCACCCAAAAATGAAAATTCTGTCATTAATTACTCACCCTCGTGTTGTTCGAAACCCGTAAGACCTTCGTTCATCTTCGGAACACAATTTAAGATATTTTTGATGAAATCTGAGGGCTCTCTGATACTGTCGTGAACGCGCGTCCACAAGTGAAGCAGTAGAGACGAAAATGTGGAATAAAGTCGTTATTTTTGTTTTCTTTGCGAAAAAAAGTATTCTCGTAGCTTCGTAACTTTGATTCTGGTACAACACTTAAATAATTTTAATAACTTTAATAATTTTGACAATGACATTCAGAAGTTTGGGGACAGGATGATTTCATTGATCAAAAGTGACGAAAACATTTATAATGTTACAAAAGAATTATATTTGAAATAAATGCTGTTTGGAACTTTCTATTCATCAAAGAATCCTGAAAAAAACCCTTATAGTTTCCACAAAAATATTAAGCAGCCCAATCGTTTTCAACAGTGAAAATAATAGGACATTTCTTGAGCGTTAGAATGAATTTTGAAGGATCATGTGACACTGAAGACTGGAGAAACGGCTGCTAAAAATTCAGCTTTGCCATCAAAGGAAAATAAAAACATTTTAAAATATATTAAAACAGAAAATGGTTATTTTAAATTGTAATAAAAATTCACAACATTACTTTTTTATACTGTACATTTGATCAAATAAATGCAGCCATGGTGAGCATAAGAGCAAACATTTAAAAAAAATCTTTTTAAATCCCCAAACCTTTGAATAGTAGTGTAACTTGTAAATGAAAAAGTATAATAATACAAAAATAAATCATTTTCATTAGTGCTCTCAGATTTTGGACTGTACGTGCTCAAATAGTGGCGAGTTTTAGCAGAAAAACTGACTTTGCACAATTCTGCAGTATTTTGCAAAACATTTTTTTACACTTTCTGTTGTCAGAAATAACAGACCCTGATTCTAGACTGGAGGCAGTTCACGATGGTCTCCTCCAACTTCCTCCAGCCCACTATGAGACCCTGCGGTACCTGATGACGCACCTGAAGAGGTATTGAATTTCCACACACATTTACTGCTTCCTTAGGTGCCAGTGCCATAGTTCATTACAAGGTTTTTGTTCCATTTAAGCATTCTCTCTGCGGCTTTAAAGAGTGATTTTACTTCCTGTCACCCTGCAATATAAAACGTATAAGACTGGAAACACAATACGGCACTTTAGCTCAGTGCACTTCAGGAACTAAAAAACCTACACAATGATCCTGAGGGATTTGTGCTTTACCTCAAACTTGCCAAGCCAGCTTTGCCACATTTCCCCATCCATGGAAAGTATATCAGTTACCTACCTGCATGTTTATTATCAAAATTGTATTGTCTGAGGTGATTTTTCCACATCTTTTCTCTATTTATCAGGGTCACCATGTACGAGAAGGACAATTACATGAACTCGGAGAACCTAGGAATCGTTTTTGGCCCAACACTCATGCGGCCCCCGGACCTGAACACACTCACCACTCTCAACGACATGAGATACCAGAAACTGATAGTTCAGCTCCTGATAGAGCATGAGGACATCTTGTTTTAAACAGCTGAAAGAGCGTGTACATTTTAAAAAGCAGCCTGCCACACATTTCAAAGATATTATGTTTTCTCTTTTGTGTACGAAATTTGGACTTATATGCACATTTCACTCAATGTGTTTCAATTCCCCAAACAAATACTGATAAACATGGAGTAAATGAACATTCCTGCTGAAAACAGAATTAATTATTATTGATGGGCATTTTGTTTAAAGGAGTAGTTCACCCAAAATGAAAATTTCCAGACACTTTGGATATAGATGAGTTTGTTTCCCCATCAGAACCGATTTGGAGAAATTTAGCGTTACATCACCTGCTGACCAATGGACCCTCTGCAGTGAATGGGTGCCGTCAGATTCAGAGTTCAAACAGCTGATAAAGACATCACAATAATCCACAAGTAATCCACATGACTCCAGTCCAACAATTAACATCTTGTGAAGAAAAAAGCTCTTAACAAGATGTTAACTGATTATGATAATTGATGAACTGGAGTTGTGTGGATTATTGCAATGTTTTTATCAGCTTTTTGGACTCTCATTCTGACGGCACCCATTCACTGCAAAGGATCCACTGGTGAGCAAGTGATGTAATGCTACATTTCTCCAAATCTGTTCTGATGAAGAAACAAACTCATCTACATCTTGAATGGCTTGAGGGTGATTAAATATTTAGCTTTTTTGGGGGGGTGGATTCCTTTAAATCAAATTACAGTACCTTTTTATACAGTATGAAACTATGGTCAATTAGCATTGCGAAACTGACATATTGTCAAGTATGATAAAAAAAAAGATATATATATATATATTTTTGGGTCATGAGGTTGGTAAATGTATGTGTGCTATAAAGGCAAGACAGTTAAGATCATGTGTAAAGCACTTTTTAATTTTACATGGAGTGTAAATAGTTAATATTTTGTTCACCCGGTGTTAATAATGCTGTGTTTAACCCATGCCTCCTTCAAATTATATTTTGTTAGCCTTGACAACAATTAAGTGATCTACGTTATCATCCTGTGAATGGACAAAATGGTTATGTGAGCTTTTATTTAGTGCTTGTTCCTTCCTCCTTGGACTTGTTCCCATTTCAATGATTTCGCTAAACAAAATTATGTGTATTGTATTAATTGGACTCGTGAGAATAGATCAGTTATTCACCTTGAAAAAAAAGTCCACATATGGTACCATTACCTTGGTTTGAGTTCCTTCAAATTGTTTATTTGATAAAAGACCTTTTTACAGTTTTTTAAAGATATTTCTGTGAATGATTGTAATTATGATTGTAATTTATCAAATGCTGATTTATTAAATTATGTAAATCTGGTTACTTTAAATAATTTTGACAGTCAAAATGAACTTCTGAAAGTTTGTGTATTATTACTTAAAGCTGCAACACCTCACACTTGCAGCATGTGAAATATGTTGCTGTAATTAGTGCTTGGTCAGCTCTCTTTAGGCGTTGGTTTTCTCTAAGCTTGGTTTTCTTGTTCCAAATTCAGGGGTGTGAATGGCAGCATTGTTTTAGTATCAGACAGCTGAGACGGTATATGCCCCAAAGTGACTTTTTCACCAAATCACAGGTGAAGCGAGAACCTGAAACCAGCTTTCTGAGGGCAGTTGCAGCAGCTCAACAGACCAATGAGAGAGAGGAAGGAGGGCAATGAGCAACAGGTGAACTATAAATGAATGAATTCATCACTCATTATAGTTTAGACAGAGAGATGCAGCACTGTGTGATGTTGTAAAGATATAGACAGAAAAGCCACAATGTTGTTCTGCTGGATGTTTGCTTAAAAGAAACGAAAGACTCGACTGTCAGTCTCTGGCTGACAATAACACACCTGAAGCTGAGGTGAGTATTTCTGACGGATAGATAGATAGTTTCGCTTTAAAATGTCAACATTTAAAGTATGAGTTAAAACTGACTAGAGATTAGATAGATAGTTTTGCTTTAAAATGTCAACATTTAAAGTATGATGAGTTAAACTGACTAGAGGATAGATAGATGGATGGATGGATGGATGGATAACATAGTAATTAAAATATATAGGCCTATTATTGTATGTATAAAAATAACAATGTTCGCATATCATTTTATAAACGTTAATATATTCATTGCAGTGTGAACTGAATAATTAGACAGAATGGCAGACAGATACTCCTGGTGGAAAAACTTAACTGGAAAAAACAAGAACCATTTTAAAGAAGGCCAGCAGGAATTTGGAAATGCGACGTCGGTGAAACCAACCGGCGGCGACAACAAGAACGGCAATCTGATCAGCGACGAGACGTACGACGACTCTCAGCTGGAGCCTTCCTTCAATGAATACACGTGCCGGAGGAATTGGACAGTTTCACGGTCTGGCCGTTTTAAGGAGAAACGAAGAGTGCGGGTCACCATGCCCGAGAACAACTTTTATGACAAAAACATTGCTGCAGCAAAGTAGCTAGCCAGTTTACGGTGTTTATAATAAATGAAGCTGTTTACACTGCAAGCGCGCGATGCGTCTTCTGGAATTGAGGATGGAATCTTGAGAAGTCCATCTGTCAAGAGGGCGTTGTTCTAATTTTGTCTGGGTGCGTCGTTCGCTTGCAGTGTAGAGATGATGTTATGAAGAAAACCATCATTCGGTGGAGCCATTGACTTCAGTTTCAGTGGCTGACTGTAATGACACCTGTTACATTCTGCAGTAACCTGGGATTTGTCTCTGCTGAAGGATCTAAGAGACGCTGAACGCTTCATATGAATTTTTCAGTTATTTGCCTAAAAGAAAGACATTTGCTCTGTCGGCGCAAGTAGCTATTTATAGTTTGGCTGTTTGCTTTTTTCCAGAAAACTCTCTTATTTGTCATTTAAAACGGGGATTTTTAAAGGAAACGTTTTTAGATGAAGGATATTCAAGATATGATGTAAAGTATTACCCCTGCTGCAAACTCACAAGAGGTCAAAAAGGTGAGTTTGGAAGATGACCATCGTATCCTCCCCCAGAATAATTTTTTTTTGAGAATTTAACATGTAAATGATGCGTTCTGGTGCACAATGACAACAAAATAAAGGAAAAAGACAACATGCTTCAAGTAAAAAAAAAAAGCACATTTATACCACAAACTTTTTGTACAGTGCAACTCTGTTGTCATCGGTGTTCGTACTTCTCTTTGTGAGCAGCGGAGTAATTTATTTTCGCAAATTTTAATGTTCACATTAGCGTGCGCATACTATCAACAAACTCAATCTTTCCACTGCTGAGGAAACAGAAGCTGCATCTGAAGTGGCATTAGATGTAGGCTATTTACACAGACTGTTTGATGAAGCTGAGGTGCCATAAATGCATTTACACCACAAAATTTCAAATGCATAAATAATTTTATAAGATTAATGTTTTAAATATTTTTGAACATGCAAGTTAAAAATGTTGGGGAAAATGCAATACTTTTAAATATGAAACCAAACCACCAGTAGATGGCGGTAAATTACTGTTTTAAAGAGCGAGTCATTAGTCATTCATTCAAATGGCTGATTCATTCAAAAACGAGGCAAGTGACTGCTGTCTTTATGAAAAAAAAAAAAGGAGAGAAATCCTCTTCGGATCTAGACGATTCACATACATGACATATTTTGATTCAAAACGGCGAATTTCGCCGAAAAGCGACTAGTTTGCAGGTATGATTACCTTTTCAGTTCTGTTTGGGGGACCGTTTGGTTGGATTTACATTACCTACTGAATGTTGCACCATTGAGAAGTTATTGGTTTCGAGGTTTTATCCAAAATGATTTGAGACTGGGCAGATTAACCGGAGCAAACTAAAATGGAACTGTAAACTTGCGCAAATTTTACAACAACTGTGTAATGCCATACTATGAATGGAATGCTGTTAAGCGTGACTGAGTATATGCTGTTGTATGAAAATTATTATGTACACCACACACTAGTCATCTGCATTATGTAGGTGTGTGATGATGACTGTGCCATCTGTCAACAAAAGGCCACTTGACTACATTTTAACTGAGCGTCTCATCGTTTTCAATAGTTTTGCCTATTATTAAACATTACATTTTCTAAGAGTACTGTATGCAAGACATTTGAGATAATCAGTTCTTTTGTGTCATGGAACAGGCTAAGAGAAGAGCTCCCTCTAGTGATGGTGTATAAAACTACAACGTCAATAGTGATGAGCAGCACAAAACTGATATACTTTATTCACATCACAAGAAAATACTTATAGGTTACTCCAGACAAATTGACCTAATCATGTTCTAAATATTGTAAACATTATTGCAAAATTCATCTGAAAAAGTGACACACACATACTATAAAAAAATCAGCTCTGACATATTCAATGTTTCAGCCAACAAGCACTCTCTTTGAGCAGAATTTAACACTTTGCAATTGAAGACGAATTACAGTCTTCAAATACTATAAAAGCTCAATCATACCACCACCTGAGTGTATTTACCCTAAAAAAAATTACAGACATGATATTTAGATAACAGAAAATCTGTTTAGAACTACTGAAACATGACATGAAATGATACAGACAAGCTGTAAATCTCAAAGAGAAAAATACTGGAATCTCTCTGAAGGTAAACATTGATGCTGTTATGCAGGAGTGTGAAGTATTTATAGTTCATCATGTTTGTAGGTGAACTCCCGAGCAGATATAAATCCATCATTATCTTCATCTTCTTTTTGGAAGATGTCCTCAACCATCACTTCATGATGGGTGTCATTCGCAGCATATCCATGCCGTTCAAACTCTTTACGCAGGTATTCTTTGACCTAAAACAGAAAGGTGTTTAGAATAACACAAATAACTCCCTGAAATGTATTATTGGCATTCATGGTTTCATTAAGAACATTTAACATTCATGTAACCTTTCAATTGTACAAAAAGTTCTGTTTTACGGTGAAAAAAAAGGTTCTTTAGATTAAAATATTCTTTAGAAAAAGAAAAAAAATGGTTCTTTTAAGAACTATTCCATGAAAGGTTTTTTGGGGAACCAAAAATGGTTATTCTACTGCATTGTATACAAAACCCCCTTTAGGAACCTTTATTTTAAGAGCGTATCATAAATCTCATGCTTGATGGACAGCTGCTTTCTGATGCACAGTTGTAAACAAGCAACTGTTTCGACAAACCTCTGCTTTGGAAAGTTTCCAGTCATCATTGAGGTCCATTTCCTGAAAGGACTCATGTGATCTAGGCCCATTTCGGATCTCGATGATCTCAATGTCAAAGATCAGAGTGCTCTCCGGAGGGATTTTACCTGTGAACATAGCATAGCCATTGTCAATATAGCTAATCCGAGTTATAATTCGTATAGGGGTATTTTAGACAGACTTAATGCAACGTCAATGACAAATTCAATAGCAGAAGGTGGAGAACACCAGAGTTCCTCAAATGTTTTATGCATAAGCATCTTGCTGGCACACCTTTGCCCTCTTTGCCATATGCAAGAGCTGGAGGGACGGTCAGTTTCCTCTTCTCCCCTGCACACATGCCTTGAAGACCCATGTCCCAACCCTTGATCACCTCACGGATCCCCAACGTTAACCAAACAGGGTTTTTGTCTCCATGATGGCGGCTGCCAATTACAAGACATATGCATTAGTATTAAAGGCTAGAGACATGCACACTCTGTTGGAAAACCAAGCTTGAGTTGGTAGCTGTGCTATGGAACATGGCTGGTGGTTCCTATCTGGTCTAAGCTGGTCATTCGCTGGTTCAAACTAAACCATCTTGGGTCAGCAACACACCAACTAACAGCTAACGTGGTCAAGCTGGTTTTTATATCAAGGTTGCTGACCAGCTAATGATCATTCTGGACCAGACAGAAACCAGCAGTACAATGTTGCAAAACATAACTGTTTACCCTTACGAAAAAGAAGTTTATTCAAGTGTGCTATTAGTATACTTCTTTTAAACAAAAAAATAGGAAAGTATACTTTTAGTCTACTTTTTATGTACTTCTCAGAAATGGGCTTTATGTTCTTCTCAGAAATATACTTAAAATTACATTTAAGTATACTTAACTTATACTTAGAAAAAGTCTAAATATATTTTAGCTATAATTGTGCTCCTAGAATCTGTGTTTTCTTTGTTATACTGTAGGGGGCGCTAGTACACATCTTCTGTACAGAATTTCCAAAAAACACAAGTGAAGAAGAAACCGAAACAACAGATGCTTCCACCAAGCGGCAACCTCCCGCTTTCTCTTGTGATGCCAACAAGGAAGTGACTTAAACTGTAATTCATCGACTGGCCGCTAGAGGCTGGCTGCAAAAGGGAGTCAATCCCATAGACTCCCCATGTTAAAATGCCCAACTTTACAGCACTTACTACATAAAGTATACTTGAACTTTACTTAAGTATACTTAATAAAATAAACTTGAAGTATACTACTTTTTGGTAAGGGTAAGCTTAAAAAAATGTGTATTCAGCAACAATAAACACATTACAGTTAACCAATGCATTCTCATTGCAAAAGGGGAAGGTTTGGTTAATAAAGCCCGTTCTTGTGTAGCCTATATTTGCAGTGTATGAACATGCATTAGATGGTCCATTAGATGTCACCTGGAATGAAACATTGTGCCATTACTCTCCAGAAAGCCTTCGTAGTGAACCAGAAGAATATCTCCGTATTTGGATTTACGATGACAAAGGAAAGGTTTGTATAGAACTTCTATTTTCACCTCTGGTTCCGGAAGTTTTGCTCCATGCACGTAATAGAATAATACAGAAAAAATGCATGTCCACAACTCTGGAATCATCTTAAATATAAAGAACAGTTTAACACTCTCTAACTGTTTAACTAATGTTTCATGCACAACAAAGTTCTGATAAAACTTCCCAAACTACAAGTTGTGCCGCCGCGACTACGTGGCAAGCGAAATTTCTACAGGGGTCTTTCCCAAACCAGGGACGTCCGATCCGTGAACGAGTTGTTCTTTTGAGTCGACTCTTTTCAGTGAATCGGTTGAAACTGTTCACAAACTTGAAAAACGAGCAGTTCACTGTGACTGTTCGGTGTTCACAATAGTAAACAGCGGAAATGTTACAAATTGAACGTACTTGATATGTTTGACTGATTGCATGAAATATTGAAATACATGAATGAAAGATAATGAATTTTACTTTTTATCTGAAAATACAAATTACATTTTGTTTCATGAGCTTTATTATGACTTCAACAAGCTGGGAAATATCACAATTGCAATAACAGCTTTAAAAAAAAAGATAAAAAAAATAAACGTTATAAACGACAGAAATGTTAAATGTACTGGACTGTATTTCATATTAAAATATATGAAACTTATTAAAATGATAAACTTAGAAAATCTTTTTTTAGATAAGAGATAATGAATTTTGTTTATAAAAATACAAATTATATATTTAGGTTCTAAATGACACTTTTCAAATTACTGGAACACATCACAATTACAACAAAGTGTAATAATAAACGACCGTTTAATTTAGAGAATGTAATATGCCAAGTTGAGATATCATAACGGGATAGCGTAAAAGACTCGCTAAGTTCTTTTGAAAGGAAATGTTCGAAAGAACCGACTCTCGGACCTCAGCTCACACTCCCAGATTCCCAGCGTAAACGTTGCCGCCCTAAAATACAACATTGAATTATTATTGGTCAGCTTTTTTTGAGGACTCGCCTTAGCGAGCAGTATCTAATTTTCATTGGACATTACACAAATAGTCTCAGCACAACCACGCCCATCTACTCACACCGTATCCAATGAGAGGTTCGCTAAACGTAAATCCCACAGGCGTCACGTACGTGGGCCGATCCTTCTATGATCACATGGACTGGTATTCTCGAAGCTTTTACGCCAGTCGTTTGCGTAATCTCAATTCCCAGCAGTCACTTTGCGTCTTTCGTATATAGTTGTCGTAGTTAAGAATTATCTCGAGTTTCTCAAAGAGGCTGTGTTGGGCTCAGTCTTGCCACGACTAAGTAATGAATTGTCAAGAAAAGGTCTATCATGGAGGGAGTTCTCTATAAATGGACAAACTATATTAGCGGTATGTATACAGCAATAGTTAAAAGCTATATGATGTAAATCAGGGAAGTCTGAAAAGTAGTTAGCCTGTTTGCTAGCTCAAGTAACGTCAACGTTAGTGTATAAATGAAGTTAAGCATCATCCTCTTTAGCTCTTTGTGCCGATATTTTTTTTTTCCAAAGCTGGGACCAACTCAACCACATAAGTCTCATCTGCCAAAAGTATTTTCAGAAAAGTTTGTTTTGGTTTTAAGATTATGTGTGATTCTGTTTTATTCACTTCTAACTATGACCAGTTAAAAGCCTCCACTTGACTGGAAGAACAAGTCAAACCGTATTATGTTCATGGATCTCAAACGTCATCATATACATTGTTACATGTGTCAGTTACAGTGAAAAATGTCATAATTGCTTTGTTGTTTCTTTTTAAAGGTTGGCAGCCTCGTTGGTTTGTTCTTGAGGGAGGCACTCTTTCCTACTATGACTCTCAAGAAGATGCATGGAAAGGATGCAAGGGCAGCATCAAAATATCTGTGTGTGAAATACAGGGTAAGGAAAAGTTTATGCCTAACCTGAGCAGGAAACCTAATAACCATTACATCACAAGCAGTTATTCTTTTAATGCTTCAGGATATCTTAACACATGTATAGGCAAGTGGATGTTTCTTCATCTTTGGGAACTTTTATGTCCCAGGGGCTGATTTTCATTAAAACTAACGTTCAGCTTTTTTTTTTTTTTTTTTTTTCCTTTAAACTTCTGTGTGTATATGAGATGATGTATTTGAGTTAACTTGAAGAACTGTGACTAGGGTTGCAAAGGGGTGGGAAAATTCCGGTAAATTTCTGGAAACTTTCCAAAAATCCGTGGAATATTCCAAAAAAATCCTGGAAAGTTTCCAAAATTTCTGGAATATTTCCGAAATTTACTGGAAAATTTCCACCTTTTTGCAACCCTAACTGTGACAAAAATATATTGCTTAATGTAAAGATAGTACCATTACTAATAAAACTATTATTAAATCATTATTTTTAAAGGATTATTTACCAGAAAAATTATTTACCATCATTTATTTAGCAGAAAAATGGAAATACACAGTATTTCAGGGAAAAAAAAAAAAAGTAAAATAATATATATTTTAAATAAAATCAATTAAAGATGATTTTGATTAATAAAATTTAACGAAATCAATAAAGTTAATGGAAAACAGAATTTGGTAAATAATAATGGGTGCAATGTGTGCACATGATCAGGATGGTACCACCACCGCCGCCTCATTTTGAGCCAGGAAAAACCCTGGTGTGTAGTAAACATTTTTGTTCATTCACACAGAAACACAACACATGCAGGATTCATATTTAAATAGTCTTTTTGTGGCTTAATATTCACAGACACTAGTTCATATCACGTTTTGATTTAAGTTTGCTGACCTACTTTTGATTAATTCATCCAAACTTTAACAAATTCCATTGCATTCCACACTATACAGTAAATTCCATTTTTATGACTGGATGCCGTGATTCCGTCAGCGTTTTCCGCATCATGGAAATCATAGGGCCATAGAATACAAGGTTACATGGTTCAAAACAATGAAAGCAATACACTTTTGGTGATAAACTGGCTTGCAAAGAAAATCTGATGTTTCATAAAAACAAACATATTCAGTGCTTAAAAATATGTACATAGAAAAACAAGATTTTGCAGCAATGGCAGGGCAAGTGATGATCTGAACTACTGGCCTAAAAAACTGTTACTGCTGAGTCTTGAGAAGCAATTCCTGTCTCTTGATAAGATTGTGTGCACTGACCTTGAGCGTCAAACAAAGAAAATAAAAAACACTGAACAGGCTGTACACTGAAAGCCCATCATGTTAAGTGTCTACTATCAGATGTTACACTCAGTGCTACACATACTCTGATTCTGTGACAAACAATCCATCTACATAAATATTCCTCACTTATAATGATGCTTCAATACATTTTGCAGTCATTTGAAAACAGGAGTTCACGTTTGCACACAGTCCATAACATGCAGTAAAATGCACCGCAGTAGAAGAGCGAAACACTCACGTCTTTCTCCAGCGGTTCGCTGTGGACGAGGCGAGGTTTGGAGTACACAAACGTCCCGGTGGAGGAAGAGTCCTTGTAGCTGGAGGAGAGAATCTGCAGAACGTCGGAAAACTCTCTACAGTCCGTAGACACGGACTGAAACAGAGCTGTGAATGGAGAACAAAACCGTCAGAACACAGTTACAACCTCTCGCACTCCTCATCTGAACCCTAGAAAGCAGACTATGGAAAATAGTTCATATTAGGGATGTCAACGATTAATCGATGATCGATTAATTGTCGATAAGAGATGCAATATTGGATACATAAAATGCTAGATAAGAATTTAGCCTTATGAAAACAAAAGGAAAGCAATTTATTTGAAAAAAATTTAAAATGTACATTTCCACTGCCATCATTTCCACCATACAATCCTATTAAACATAATGCCTCATTGGAGATGTGGTGAAAATGACACTGTGATATTTTAATATTGCAAAATATTGCTTTACTTAATAAAATGGAGAAAAGGAGCAGAATTGTGTGTTCACTGTTGAACACAGTAATAGACTAGTAAAATAAACAAGTGAGAGTGTGAAGAGACTTTATTTTTTAACAGGGCCAAAAGTGTCCAGAGTACTGTATTACAACTATAGTGACTGATCTCATGCTTTACTTATCCATCTTCTTTGTCCTCCCTCTCCATTGTAGTTCACCCATCGGATTTCACAAGGGTTGATCTGATCATTCCAGGAGAACAATACTTTTATCTCAGGGCAATTAATGCAGCAGAGAGGCAGAAATGGCTTGTGGCGTTGGGGACTGCAAAAGCCTGCCTCACAGACAACCGAACCAAGAGAGAGAAGGGTGAGTGTTGTATTTCTGCCGTAATAGACAAGATATTCTATGTAGATCATCTGGCTTGTGTTGATAATGTATTATAAACTACCATTTAGGTTGATAGTTTGCAGTCAGTTCTAATGTTTTTGAAAGAAGTATGTTATGGTCACTAAGGCTGCATTTATTTATTTAATCAAAAATGCTGTAAAAACTACAAATCTGAATTTTCAGCAGCCATTACTTCAGTCTTCAGTGTCACATGATATGCTTTTTTGGTGCTCAAGAAACATTTCATATTATTATCAGTGTTAAAAAGGTTGAAAAAAATTATTTGTTGAATAGAAAGTTCAAAAGAACAGCATTTATTTGAAATAGAAATGGTCTTTTTTGTCAATTTTAAGTTTAATTTTAAAAAGTGCAAAATAACTGAGCCCAAACTTTTAAATGTCTTTTTAAATGATATGTTTTAATGATGTTTTAATAGACAATATGTCAAATGCAGGAAACATATGATTTCATGGGGGCTTTAACCAATGAGATTACATAACCCATTCAGATCATGACGTTTGTTCATTTTGCAATTTTTCAAAGAGCTGTCGATTCAAGTCTATGAAGAAAATAATGTCAACAATAGTCTCTTTTATCTTCTCAGAGCTCCAGGAAAACACAGACGCTCTGAAAACAAAAATGTCTGAGCTAAGGCTTTACCGTGACCTTCTCCTTCAGCAAGTGAACAAAATACAAGAAAGTTCTCAAGCGGAGATGGCAGCCGATTCGGGGGAGGTAAGGGAGTGCTTGTCTTGAGTCAACCTTCACTACGCTTAATTAAACAATATATAAGCTGTTCAAACATCAATACAGAGTGTTTATTAGCTCAGACTTGCACTAATGAATTGTATTATCACTCTGATTTTTCGTAGTTGTCTTTATCACAAAAAGGAGGAGCAAAAATCTGTTCTAAAACAGTAAGACTGATCAACCTACTCTAAATCTTAAGTTTTGTTGTGCTATGTGTGGGTTTCAGGTAGGGGATGAGACTGGAAATCTAGTGAAGTCCACTTGCACCACCTTCTTGAAGACCCTGGAGGAGTGTATGCAGATTGCTAGTCGGACCTTCAATCCAGACCTTCTGAGTCGGACCCCTCTCGGCTCTCCTCCTGTGGCTACCATCAAACCTCACAAGGTATATTAAATCTAATCACTGAATGGTTGTAAATTCATTTAGTTTGTCAGAACCTAAAATAGAATGTTTATTTTTTCCCATAGATCAAACCTACTGATCCAAGAAATCAGCACCCAGGAGAAAAGTGAGTTCAGTTCATATTAATGTACTCTTGTGGTTTTGTTTTTCTCTACAATGTTTAAAATGTGTGTTATGCAGACAAAAGGTCTTAATAAACATCTCAGGAACATCAGCACATGAGAGTGGACCAGAAAACGAACCTCCTCCATCTTCTCAAGAAAACATGCCTACATCTCCTACAAGTACGACAAACATTAAGTCAGATTCAGAAATGATTACGCATGCAGCATTTGGCAGACCTCAACTATCATTTCCTGTCTTGTTCTGTTTAGGAAGTGGTTTAATGGAGGGCCAGAGGGAGCCCATGGAGCCTCGTAATGGCTCTTCATCAAGCACACGGGACCCTGAAGAATCTGTAGGAGAGGAGAAGGACATACCGACAGAAGAAGTAGACCTTCCCCAAGAAAAACAAGAGGAAGTCTCACTGAGCCCCACACAAAACAAAGAAGAAAAGGTCACTGAAGAAATCCAGGCTGACCTGGAAGTGAATGAGCCTCAGTCTGAGAATAAGCAGGAAGAGGAAGATAAGGTGGACACATTCTTCAGTACCATGAGCCACAGGTATGAGGCGCCTCCGTTGCTGTGATCCTCTGAGGGAACAAGATGAATGTACTGCACACATTTACACTATTCAGAATCTTGTTTTTGGCTTGAAAATTAGCTACGGTCATGCTAATGTCAAGTTATAAGCTAACACTACTCTTAGAATTTTGTTTACAGAAATGTGCTATATGCAAAGTCAGCATTTAAGTAAAAAATCTAGATTGTGGGACTATAAATCTCCATTGAGTAACATTGTGTCCTGAGTAACCAGGTGCAGCGTGATAAAGTGACAAGCAATCAATCCTGTCTGTTCTGTTAAAGGTATATTCAAAGGTAAAGTCTGTTGAAAGAATTTGCACTCACCTAAAAGTTCATCAAAACAAATGAAAAACCTGTTGACAGAAATGCGCTTTAATTGAAGTTATCTATATATTACTTTCTAGATAAATTATTGTACTTATGTCACAAAAGTTTGCTTTCAGTTAGGACAAAAAAGACAGACCTTTATACTGTTTACTTGTTGCGTCTCACCTGGTTGGATCGTGATGTAAAAGGCACTTTCCACAAATAGGGTACCCTTTGTTGTCTGATTACTCTTTTTTTTTTTTTTTTTTTTTTTTTTTTTTTTTTTTTTTTTTTTTTTTTATTAACACCAAAACCAAACTAGAACTTTTAGAAAAACTATTCTCTAACATCACATATGCGTAAAAACTGTTTTAAATATATCACATATCTGGACCCACCGTAAAATAGAGATATTTTCGAACTGTTCCACCTCAGAGGTCTTGACCTCCTCAAAATACAGCAATGTCATATAATTTTGACGAATTATTGAACTGATATTTGATAAATTGTAGTTAAAATCTATTTAAAAAGTCAAATTGAAATGTCCAAACATAATGTTTATGGTTTGCTGTGTTCCACATTATGCATGAAACCATGATTCCAATTGGACCGTCTCTACAGGAAGATGCATAAATAATCTTATTTCTTTTTAAATTTTTTTCAAAACGTTTGTCTATGATATTATAAAAATGATTAAATAACTATTAATCCATCCTAGGTGTTATATGACTTTCTTTTTTCAGACAAATACAATCAGAGTTATATTTTTAAAAAATGGTCTCATTTTGAAGCCCAAAAAAGTGCATCCATCCATCCATAAAAAATGCTCCACATGGCTCTGGGGGGTTAATAAATGTCTTCTGAAGCCAAGCATTGCATTTGTGTTAGAAAAATATCCATATTTAAAAGTCTATAAACCGTAATCTCTAGCTTCCGCTAACTGTCATACAACTGTTCACAAAAAAAGAACACAGAATCTCAACCCCCATCACTGCCATTATAAACCTTGGAAGAGCCAGGACATTTTTTAATTTAACTCTGATTGCATTCTTCTGAAAGAAGAAAGTCATATACACCTAGGATGGCTTGAGGGTGAGTAAATCATGGGGTAATTTTCATTATTGGCTGAACTATCCCTTTAAGTAGAAGTTAATAGTCAAGCACCTTCCTTTGCTGGATAGACTCGTATTTGTACCTTGCTTGTGGAAAGTTCCAAAACAAAGAAATAAATGTCTTGCAGTTTCAACATAGTGATTTCATCATGTAAAGACAAAAGTGGTTCATGATTAAATGTTTATCATGGTATGTTTTCTTTTGGTCGCTCAAAATGAGGCCCAGCCTGTGATGAGGGTTTGTAGATTCTTTTGCTATTCATAATTCTTTCATCTCTTTTATGTAATAATGAGGTTATCACGTAGCTACAACACTAATCTGTTCCAACAGCCTTCATTGGGCTGAAACCAAATAAAATTGAACTGTCAGTAATGTGAAATGTTATCAAAGCAACATGTCGGTATTCAGATATGAAAACCTTTTCAGTATTATATCACTGTGTGAAGGCTGTAAAATCTCATTTATAAAACCTGTATTTAATGTGTCCTGTTCTTAATTAAGGACTGCATGTTCCAAACTGGTTTTCTTCTGCTTTGGCTATGCCTGCTTTTGTATTGGTGTTTTATTTCATCAAATAAATGTTTTGTTGACGTATGTACTAATGTATTGTCCTTGTCTGAATGTCTGTGGTTTTTTCTTGTAGATTTAGTGATATAATACTGGAGGACGACAGTGGTATTCCCACACAAGCCTTTTTGGATTCTTGCTATGCTATAGTACCAGTTTTAGGTAGGATACTTAATCTTTCACTCTTTCTCCCTTTTCCACCCCTTCGTTGCTTTCTTTCTTTTCCCGTCAGTCCAGGTTTTCTCATTCTCTGCTTTCATTAATATTGTGCTTATTAAATGTTGTAAAATGCCACTGGGGACATTGATTTTTGTTACTCTGTGCATGTGTCAGTTCACCATGTGCTCTTGATTTTTGTTTTTGTTTTGTTTATTTATTTGCATCTCATGTTAGTCTGCACAGTTAATACCTCATTCTCCCTCAGGCATGGTCTTGCATGCTCTGCTATGTCTTTATACTGGGACAGTTCGGTGAGTATCTGGCCAAGAACATGAAAATCTGTGTCAGCAATCAATTATTACAAAAGCTTTTGTACAAAGGATTTTCCTCACTTTCTTCTTAAGAACATACTGTATCAATGTGATAAAGGTGATTGGGGTGTCATGCACTTTTTTGAGAGGGCAGCATTAGTCTATCAGTACAGTTTTTAAACCTCACTTTTTTCTATAGTTCGAATGGGCATGATGCTTTTGAAAGTAATTGGGGATTGGGTAACGGTTGATCGCATTTCTCTGTGGGTGATGGTGGCTCAATATACTTCCATGCATGACAGGAATACAGTAGATCGGGGAGCAAGTAGATCTTTGGACTGCATATAAATTACCATGAATTGTTATTTTCCACAAACGTGTCTAGACCTTCACAAATAATTTAGATTTAGTGATATAATACTGGAGGACGACAGTGGTATTCCCACACAAGCCTTTTTGGATTCTTGCTATGCTATAGTACCAGTTTTAGGTAGGATACTTAATCTTTCACTCTTTCTCCCTTTTCCACCCCTTCGTTGCTTTCTTTCTTTTCCCGTCAGTCCAGGTTTTCTCATTCTCTGCTTTCATTAATATTGTGCTTATTAAATGTTGTAAAATGCCACTGGGGACATTGATTTTTGTTACTCTGTGCATGTGTCAGTTCACCATGTGCTCTTGATTTTTGTTTTTGTTTTGTTTATTTATTTGCATCTCATGTTAGTCTGCACAGTTAATACCTCATTCTCCCTCAGGCATGGTCTTGCATGCTCTGCTATGTCTTTATACTGGGACAGTTCGGTGAGTATCTGACCAAGAACCGGAGCCAAAAACAAGAAAATCTGTGTCGGCAATCAATTATAAAACCTTTATACAAAAGATTTTCCTCACTTTTCCTCACTTTCTTCTTAAGAGCATACTGTATCAAGGTGATAACAAAGGTGATTGGTATGTCATGCACCGGTTTGCTACTGGTACAGTTTTTAAGCCTCACTTTTTTCTATAGTTTGAATGGGCATGATGCTTCTGAAGGTGATTGGGATTGAGTAAAGATTAATGGTGTTTCTCTCTGGGTTGTGGTGACTCAATACACTTGCACATCAGGAATACAGTAGATCTTTGTGCAGATAGATCATTGGACTGCACATGAACTGGCACAAATTGCTATTTCCCACAAATGTTTCTAGATCTTCACATTGAATTTCATGTGTGTCATTGTCTCAGTTACTGTGACCCTCACCAATATATGTGTACACTACCATTCAAAAGTTTGGGGTTGGTAAGATTTTTTTTATGCTCCCTCAGGCGGCATTTCTTTAATCCAAAATACAGTAAAAAAAAAAGTGAAATTGTGAAATGTATTTACAATAATAATGAGCAGTTTTCCATGATGCATTTTAAAATGTAATTTATTCCTGTGATGGCGAAACTGCATTTTCAGCAGTAATTTCTCCAGTCTCCTTCTGAGATTATTCTAATATGCTGATTTTGGTGCACAGTAAACAGTATTTTTTTTATTAATATTATTATCAATATCGAAAACAGTTGTGCAATGTAATAATTTAGTGTAAATCATGATACATTGTTTTTTGGGATTGATAAAACGTTTAAAAGAACATAATTTGGAATATAATTTTTTGTTTTGGTAACAATTATAATTTCCTGTAAAAGTCTTTACTGCCACGTTTGATCAATTAATTCTTCTTTGCCGAATAAATTTATTCATTTCCTTCAAAAAAAATTACTGACCCCAAACTTTTGAACAGTATTGCATGTTTAGGAAGAAACTAACAGCTTAACCAACAAAGTACTTACAAAGACTTTCTCCCCTCAGACAAGCTTGGACCAACTGTCTTTGCTCCAGTTAGAATAGATTTTGTGGGAAACATTAAGGTAAGCGTAAATGCAAACAATGAAATACATCTATAATAATGCATACATATTTTAGATGACATGAGCTGTGGGTTTACAGATTATGGGTTAACTTTAGGATGACTTGCATGTCATTAGTATTGGGGTGAAAAATGCATTGATGCATCTGACAATTAAAATTCAGTGCATCCACTACAGAATTTAATCATCTGTAATAATGAGCAGTAATGAGTAATTGCTGTAATAATACAGCAAATATTTAGTTAAGCTCGACCATTCAAAGTAATGCCTGTGACGACTTTGAGACTGGTTTGTAGTGGGTTTCCTTACATATTGTGATATATGAATTATTGCTTGAGAGGTCAGAACTTTTTCCCATGAGTTTATCAATTGAAGTATTTAACGGTACTGTAATTTCTCTGTACTTTTTCTGGATGTTACCATAACCACTAGAGGGCATAATAGCTTGGTCTGAAAGTTCATCCTCCTTATTTTCTCCATCAGAAAATCCAGCAGAAGGTGGTGTCTGATCCTGAGAGTTTCCCCACCCTGCAGAGCATTGTGCAGCATGAGGTGGAGACGGAGGTGACACAGGTGCGGAACTCGGCCACAGAAGCGCTGCTGTGGCTTAAACGTGGACTCAAGTTCCTCAAAGAATTCCTTTCTGAAATCAATACAGGGATAAAGGATGTCCAAGGAGCTCTTAGTAAGTCAGATGATCAAATCTAAAACAGTTTGTGTTGCAAAAAGAAAATAACACCTGGTTCAAACAACTGTCCTTCAGTCAGTGCTTTGTAATGTCCACTTTTTTCTTCTTTCAGATAATGCATATGGAAAGACACTACGGCAATATCATGGATGGGTTGTTCGAGGTGTCTTTGCAGTAAGTGTTGTGCTAAGAGTGCTGTTTTTCCATTTTAAAGGAACATACAGTGGGTACGGAAAGTATTCAGACCCCCTTAAATTTTTCAGCCCTAAGCCCTATTCGCATGGGATTAGTATTATCTGGGGACCTCGTGTCATTTAGAAATTACCCCACCACATCTGAATTTCGTGTGGTGCATTCGCACGGGATAAGCAAAGACTGTGATTTTACTCAAATTTACTGACTTGTCTCCCGGATATGAATGTTCCTTACCGCATGCTGCTGTAAACGTCATCCATCTAATTATTTTCTTTGTTTTTGCTCTTCTGATGGTTTTCAGCTTTCTCTTTCTGCAAATTGTGTGTAGGTGTATCGGTGTATAGTGACAGGGGCGGTTATAGACCCTTTTTAGGTGGGCTTCAGCCCCCATATCTGTCGTCTCAGCCTTCTAAAACTATCTGAACAATCGGGCCAGTGCTGCTTCCTCTGTTTATCATTCTCATGTGTTTTAAGGCTTGTCAGTTTAAACATTTAAGTGATTTTAAGCTATTCAAGAACAAGACGGCACGAAAGAGATCTCAATGCGGTACTCGCGCGCTGTCATAGATCATCTGTGCGCGCACACACCTGAAGCGGGCACACAAAGAAGCCATCTCTGAGACAGCATGCAAATACCAAATTATGTCAGAATGGCTGTCTTGACTACTATCAACGTAAAAACAGATGGTTACGCCTTAAGTGAACGTAAATAGTTAAGAAAATATCGGATGTGCATTAACAGACCTGTGCATTTCTTAGACTGTTAATAATGTTAATCAAACAATAAAAGAAAAAGAGAGAATCACTCGCTGCTCTTAACTAAGTAACTGTAGCTTTAATGGATATTTGTGTATATTTACTTAATTAAATTTAGGTAAATTGTTTGTATCTAATGGTCTGTTTGAGGGCTCACCCCGCCTGTGGATGAAATCCTAGAACTGCCCCTGTATATGACCCAGCACTGAAAATACTATCAAAACACTCCAACACAGCCTCCATTCTTCGTGAAAGATGGATAAAAAGGTGCACAGGAAACAAAAACCTTGAAAAATGATGATATACGACCCCGCCAAATCCAGGCCAAATCACAGAGATGCCTAATCGCACAGGACTAATATTATCACAGGACCTCGGTGTTCAGCGAAATATGGTAGGTCATTTGTGGGGGAATTTTTACTTTACAAATTACAAACATGGCTGATTTGCATGGGATTAAGATTACAGACAACCTCTGCAATTATTACAAATGACTAGAGGTCACCAGGTAATACTAATCCCGTTCGAATAGGGCTCTAGTGTCACTTCATGTTCTGCTTGTGTTTCTGTCAAACACCAAAACTGATCTCTTTTTTTTGGGAGAAACTCTATACAGTTTTACCATACTTCATTCTAACTAAAAAAATACTATTGAGGAACCCACCACTAATCAGTTTGTGGCTACAATATATATATATATTTTTTTTGGTTTTTGTTATGCGTGTGCCTCCATATTTATACCATTTTGTTTTTTATACATATATTTATATTTTATTTTTGTTACTTTATTGTGATAAGGCAGTATGGAGTAGACGGGAAGCAACATGTTAGAGCATATTAATTATGTATTAGCCTATCTATATATATATATATATATATATATATATATATATAACCATAACCTCTGACACGGAGAAGAGTGAAAACTCCTCACATGACCACTACCGAACATCTAAACATAACGACACAAATGCACATTTACGGATCTTCTTCCGTCTGTTCTGAAAAATGTAAACAAATGTATATTTCTGCAAGCATAAATATTGTGAAAATATCAGTATTAATTGTGTCTAGGCAAAGGCATTCCTTCCTCCTGGAACAGGTCACTTGCCGCTGCGCAGAGCTAACGGGGGTTTGGCGGGTGTTCATTTCATACTTTGTGACAGCTCATTTAATATATAAATTATACATTGTATTTAATGTATAAGGTACATGTACAACAAACTGGTAATGTCATAGTGGTATCTTGTACTTTACTTACTTTTACTTTTAGTCATTTAGCAGACGCTTTTATCCAAAGCGACTTACAAATAAGAAAAACTAATTAAAACTAAAAGCTACTTGATGTTCTTAAACTTTCAGTTCTCTTTCTAACATTCGTTCGTTATCTCACTATGGGAACGCCTCAGGCGTGACCGATCGCGGAAGCACCAATAACATCACGTCTGCCAACCATGGCAGACCAATCGCTGCAGCGATCAGGGAGTCCCGCCTCCCTGTATATAAACCGCAGCTACCTGCCGTTTCGTCATTCTCGCTCTCTTCCCCGTGGAAGATTTTTCGGAAGCTGTTCTCAGCAGACTTCGGGAATTATTTGCTTAACAGTTTACAGATGCAGCCGCAAGGTAACGTCCCAAACGCAATACATTCCTAACGTTTGTTGAGTGACTTCACTTAGAGTGAGATAACTAACGCATCAAGGTGAGTTTTCTGCTCTAAGTTTTCAATTTATTTTCCGAGTTTTTGGGGTGCTCACCACGCACCAAAAAGAAGTAAAAGAAGAGCTCTCTATCGCAGCACAGCTCCGTACTAGTTATCACGTTGTGGTGGGCTTACTGTACGAAGAGAGTACAGGCTCCATGGCCTCTGCGAAAGAACCGGAGAGCCCCGGAGGAAAAGGTCGTTCTCCCCATCCGTGTGCTTGTGGAATGTGGATTTCTGCGAAGGATTCACACAACCTCTGCATCTCCTGTCTGAGCGCTAAACACGCTCAGGCAGCTCTGTCCAACCCCGAGGGCTGTCCTCACTGCGCGACGTTCTCTGTTAAAACCCGAGAGCGGAGACTCCGCGTGACAGTAGCTGGAAAGTTGGACCCATGCCTCTCTGCTCAACCCAGAGAGGAACTGATGGATTGTTCGCAGGCCGTCAGCTCGTGGGGTGAGATGATGGAGAGGGTGTCACCCGTCCTTCCCCCGCTGTTTGAAGATCCGTTAGCGGGAGAGGAAGATGACGATGACGAAGTATTGTCGACCATCCTCGAGGTTGAGGATGAAGATGCTGTTCTTCCCCTGAATCAGTCACGTCCGCCGAGTGCACAGGATGAGAGTTCACCCTCCCCTGTACAGATGGACACCGATCTACTCGAGGTCTGTCGCAGGGCCGCGGCTAGGTTGTCGATCGACTGGCCATCCCAACCGGCAGGGCTGGGAGGAGATATGTGTCATCGTAGATTTAAACCTGCGTACGTCCCGCGGAGCAGTTCAAAGTTGCGGTCGGAGTATAGGCTTAGCGGTTGTGGGAGAGAGACTGCTATGGCTGGGTTTGTCAGGCCTCTCTTACAAAGAGAAAGTTGAGTTTTTGGATGCCCCTATTGATCCAAAGGCCATGTTCGGCGCGACGGTTACAGCGATGCGTCAGCAATGTGACTTGCGGAAAAAAGAGGGAGAGGCATTCGAGGTCTGTCTCCCCAGAAAGCCGGCAGCTTGGCCTTATCACCCGAGCCAGACCTTCAGGGAGCGGGGGGCATTCTGATAATCAACCTTCCCGTCCTGCTCCACCACAACAGCCGGGAAACGCGGGCCCTCAGTCAAAGCCCGGTTTCGTGAAACCGAAACGGTCTTTCGCAGCCGCAGCAGCGAAACACCGGTCGGCCACCCCTCAGGAGAACAAAAAGAGGCGGTTGACCTGAGACTTAAGTTTGGCATCAGGAAGGGTTTGGAGACCGCACTCAGGGTTTCTCTGTCCCATCCCTTCAAAACGATTCCTTTCTCCCTGCCTCGGGGAAAATGAGAAGGAATTTAAATGTGAAATGGGTTTGTGTGGACAGTTCAAAGTCTAGTGTGCGCGGGAAAATGGCCCATGTTCCTCTGGCGCCCCCCAAAGAATTTTCTCTCCCTCCACCTACGAGGTTTGTTCTGAGGGAGGAAGGACAAAAGTTCATAAGCATCCCATCACAAATAAAGTTTTCACTGATGCATCCAGGCCAGGGGCTGAGGGCGCAGAGTGGGATAAAAATAATTAAAAAAAATATCACAAAAGATTAAAACAATCACAAATAAAGACAAATATAACTCCTTCACTGGAGTGGTATTCCCCTCCTTCGTCAATAAAGTATGCTGCAACACCGCTAGTGAGCGAAGACGGGAAGGGCCCACTCGCAGCTCGGGCGGCGAACTGGTGTGCATGCGTGGTTCATCCCTGGGTTTTAACCATGATAGACAGGGAATACAGACTTTAATTCGCTGTAAAACCTCCTGTCTTCAGTGGTGTGGTAATTTCAGTGGCCCAAGGGGAAGCAGCTCAGGGTTTAGAGGAAGAAATATCCTCTTTAATGAGAAAAGGAGTGATAAGAGTGATTCCAACAAAAGAAAGCCACATAGGCTTCTACTCCCGTTATTTTTTTATTCCCAAAAGAGGGGGAGGTCTCCGTCCTATTTTGGATTTACGGGTCCTCAACAAACACCTCAGAAAATACAAATTCAAAATGCTTTCGCTCAGAACTTTGTGTCAAAGTATTCGTCAGGGAGATTGGTTCACCTCAGTGGACCTCCAGGACGCCTATTTTCACATAGATATTTTTCCTGCTCACAGGAAATATCTGAGGTTCGCTTATAATGGCACAGCATACGAGTATACAAAAATCCTATTTGGCCTTGCTTTAGCTCCCAAGGTTTTCAGCAGATGTGTGGAAGTGGCTCTGACGCCGTTAAGGAACGAAGGGGTCAGAGTTTCATCATATCTGGACGATCTGCGCGCCGTCACCGCGGCAAGCAGAGAGCGATACGTACACACTAGTGACACATCTGGAGAGATTAATTTTCAAGATAAACCAGACGAAAAGTTGGCTAACTCCTTCACAGGAAATAGTCTACTTGGGTCTCCGGTTGAATTCAGTGATGTTTCGAGCTTTCCTATCAGAGGAACGCATCAAGACATTTCACAGCTGCCTCTCCCTTTTTCAACAAGGGAGATCAGTCTCTTTCAGAATGTGTCTTCGGCTACTGGGTCTGATGGCCTCAAATGTGTCAGTGGTTCCCCTGGGACTGCTGCGAATGAGGGATTTTCAGAACTGGACAGCATCATAGAGCATTCGCCCCAAGAGCCGTCTCAGCCGCAGAGTGCGCGTCTCACCAGAATGCATGAGTGCTCTCCGTCATTAGAAAGCCCCCTCTTTTCTCAGGACAGGATGCCCTCTGGGTCCTATTTTATTGAGGAAAGTGGTGATGACAGATGCATCTCTCACGGGCTGGCGGGGCGGCGTTCGAGGGCAGAACAGTGAGAGAAGTTTGGTCTCCTGCACTTAAAAAGAAGCACAAATTTTCTAGAACTACTGACAGTGTTACTAGCTCTAACATTTTGTGCATTTTCTCAATAATCATCATGTATTGGTCAGGACGGACAATACGACGGTGATAGTCTACATAAATCGGCAGGGAGGAGTACGTTCTCACAAGCTTTACTTGTTAGCGAAATAACTGATTATGTGGAGCAGCAGGACCCTCCTGTCATTACGTGCGACACATGTTCCAGGAATATTGAACAGGGGAGCAGATTTACTGTCCAGAGGGAATCCTCTGTACAGGGAGTGGAGACTCCACCCCCAAGTGATCCTTATGGTGTGGCAGAGATTCGTCCAGGCCGCCGTAGATCCCTTCACATCGCGCGAAGACGCGCAATGTCCCCCATTCTTCTCTCTGGCCTGGCGACGATGCACCATTGGGTGTGGATGCTCTAGCCCACAAGTGGCCAGACGTGTTACTTTACGCGTTCCCTCCGTTGAGCCTGATCGAGCCAACACTACGGAGGGTTCGGGAATGCAAACATGTAATGATTCTGATTGCGCCATACTGGCCGGGGAGACTGTGGGTTGCGGAGATTGCGCAACTGCTCTACGACCAGCCATGGCCGTTACCAGCACACAGGGATATCCGCTCACAAGCATGGGGGGAATTATTTCACCCCTCCCCTCAGAAACTAGCTCTCTGGGCATGGCCCGTGAGAGGCTAAATCTGAATGCAGTTGGGTTACTTCCGAAAGTGATAGAGACAATTCAGAATGCGAGGGCTGCCTCGACACGTTCTTTATATAATCTCAAATGGAGGGTGTTTGAGCAGGCGCGCAGATGGCACTAGGGACGGGGGGGGACATGACCCCCCCAGATTCATAGTTTCCCGATCCGTCCCCCTCACTGTCTCTACGAAAGGTGACATCGGTAAACAGAGGATTAATCAGGGTTTCCGCTATGTACATTAGCCTAAGGCCCGGCCCGCTGCTCCTTAAACGTGCACTAAGCAATTTTTGAAAAATGCTTTTGACCGAGTCCCAAAACACTTGTAGCCAATCAGCAGTAAGGGTGTGTGTCTTGTACTGATAGAGAGAAGAGAGCGCTAAATTTGAGTGCAGAGGACGGATATTAACAGATCGACTATAGATAGAGATGGCAGATAAAAAAAGAGGAAGATATCAGAGAAACAAAACATCAAAAAGATTTACGATCAGGCAAGAGGTAGGACCCGCGTAAATTTCAGAGCAGCTTTCCAGCGGTGGAGAGAAACTCAAGGAGTGGGAAGGGCTCGAATCGGACGCCAAGGTTGTGCTGTTTTTTTTTTATGGGTGAGTAACGTTGACTTTTCTTTGTTTCACACAACTTATCCGTGTTGGCTTTTGTTTGAATATGCTTGTGTGTCATCTTCACTTGTTTCCGCGATCGTCGTTGCCGTGGTTGCGTACGTACGTGTGAGGCGGAGATTTCAAAATAGGGGCGAGGTCAAACCATTCTGTTTTTGCTTCAAATTTAGAAATTATACAATGTCATTTAGATTAAAAACTGCTCATGTTGCATGTATGCATCATTGTTTGGATCATGATTAAAATGCAGTGGTTGCCTCTAATTTTAAATGGAAAGAGCACAGACAAAGCCTTAGTTTGTTTATATGAAGAGATTTATTTTATTTGTGTTACTTATTTATTTGATTTGGGGCTTGTTTTAAAATTTCAATTTAGTTTTGTTATTTACATTTACGTTATATTTAAATTTCGTTATTTAGCAAACACTTTTATCCAAAGCGACTAACAAATGAAAAAAAAAAAAAACCTTGCTACGTGCACTGCGTTAAGCTAACTGAGACTTCTTATAGCACTTGCATATCATTGCTCTTTTAGTATATTATTATAGTGTTATTTCAATTTCACAAAGAATGTACAGTATTTTGTCCAAGCAATAATAAAAGGACACATTTAATTTATAATTTGTTTTAAATCTCATTTTGTTAAATAAAAATCGTGAATCGAATCAAATCGTGAAATCAAAATCATAAATCGAATCGAATCGTGAGTTGAGTGAATCGTTACATCCCTACTGCTGACAGCTTGGTCCCCCCCAGTTAAAAAATCCCATCTGCTCCCCTGTGTTTGAGGGATGGTGCGCAGATAGAAACATTGTTCCTTTCTTGTGTTCAGTTTTGGATGTGCTGTGCTTCCTACAGGACCTTCTGGATAAGGCAGGGCTCTACTCTTATTTTTCTTTTTTTTTAAAATTTAGGAGCACAGTCAAAAATTTAGGAGCACCTTCTAATCAATAATCAAAAATTTGATCAAAAATGTGTCTTCCCATTACGAGGTGATATTTGACTCCTTAAAGTGATTTATAGGCTACACCCAGTATCGAAGCCGCTGGTACCGCCTTGGGATTTGTCCGTGGTTTTGAATGCGCTCTCAAAAGCCCCTTTCGAGCCCATTGATAACATTGCCTTGAAGCTGCTCGCTTTTAAGATGGCTCTGTTACTTGCTCTCACTACAGCAAAAAGGGTGAGTGAACTACATGCTTTATCAGTTTACTCCTCATGTATGATGTTCGCTCCGGGTGGTCAAAAAGTTTGTGCCTAAAGTGTTTGATCACGCTAGTGCAATTCAATCAGTGGATCTGCTAGCTTTTCATCCACCACCTTTTTCATCCCCAGAGCAGGAGAGGTTACACAGTTTATGTCCGGTTCGTACTCTGTATACGTATGCTCAGAGAACCTGCACACTTTGTAAAAGCAATCAGCTATTTGTCTCATGGGCTGACTCTTACAAAGGAAAATCTATCTCCCATCAATGCCTTTCTCACTGGGTGGTGGAGGCTATCGTGTTACAATGTTACAATAATGCGACTATAGAGCCCCCAATAGGACTAAGAGCACACTCTACTAGAGGTATGGCTACATCCTGGGCTCTGTTTAGAGGCATTTCTATTCAAGAAATTTGCGCGGCAGCCAGTTGGTCTTCTCCGCACACAATTGCCCGTTTCTATAGACTGGAGGTGACAGAACCCTCTCTGGCTCACTCAGTCCTGGGAGTGAGTAGTCAGGTTGTATAATGCAGTTTTATTAAGGGGCGAATTCCTCATATTATTCTGTTTTCACCTCCGTCGAGTGCTATGATTCAGATAATAACCCACTCATTCTTTAGTCTGCTTCGTTAGCATATCGGCAATATGGGCGTTGTCTATATCCCATAGTGAGATACCGAACGAATGTTAGAAAGAGAACGTTAGGTTACTGACGTAACCCCGGTTCTCTGATAACATAAAGTGAGGTATCTCACAAACACTGCCCTCCTTGCCTGTCCTGCACGGAGAAGAGATATGCGGAGAATGACGAAACGGCAGGTAGCTGCGGTTTATATACAGGGAGGCGGGACTCCCTGATCGCTGCAGCGATTGGTCTGCCATGGTTGGCAGATGTGGTGTTATTGGTGCTTCTGCAATCGGTCACTCCTGAGGCGTTCCCATAGTGAGATACCTCACTTCATGTTATCAAAGAAACCGGGGTTACGTCAGTAACCTAACGTTACAACTCTGAGTGAGAACCGCTTCAGACGACTCGGCGTGTGCGGCAGGGAACTGAACGAATCATTCAAACTGATTCGCGAACCAATTGACAGTTCGCAAAGAGCTTGATTGACAGGCGATCTGACCAATCAGAATGTGGATATTATGTGCCGCCGCTGCTATCCGCCGTCTTGCCCGACATCTACGGCCGGTCTCCATAGAAATCCATGTTAAAACGGGGTAAAAAATTGAGTGAATTGAAAGCTTTTCAATATAACTAAATATAAATGTGCGGAGGGTTAAGATGTGCTGTTGTTGGCTGCCACAGTAACGCAATAAGCTAAGGAATTCCTTTAAACTACTTGTTTTGCGTACCAGAAAACCTGTCGTGCCCGATGCTGTATGCATGGCTTGCAGCTAGAGGTCTGCACGGGCTTTAAATTGAAACCCGAACCCGACCCGTACCTCAGATCGTCTGACCCGGCCCGACCCGAGCGGCACAGTTAAATTTAGAGCCCGAACCCGAATTTATTTATTTTTTTCCCACAACATGTATAGCCAATTTTTAAAAAATGCTGTATTTCATGATTGCATGCAACGGTCAGTAAACAAATACATGTAACAGAATAAGGCTCGGCCAGTTCACAAGGCAAAAGAAAAAACACCAGTTATGAAAGTTTATGAACATCAGTGCACCGGTCACATAAATTCTGCAGAGTTTTTGAATGGTTGTATACGACAAGACGATAATTCTTCCATCGTGCAAATTATGGTAATTTTCATCAGTTAAGGCTCGTTAGCATTCAGCCTGCTTTAAATCAGACACAGAGATGCAGTGCGGTAAGATCGCATTTATTTTAATTAATTAATTATATAGTTTATTTGAATTAGTGAGAGAGAGAGAGAGGGAGAGAGAGAGAGAGAGAGAGGGATGAAAGTTGCGTGTGTGAACCTGCGTCTGCGCGCCTCTCTCTACAAGCAATGGGGCTTAGTTACTTCAAAAACAGCGATTTTACCCCCTCATTGCAGAGAAATATAAAGTTGCGAGTCAGTAGCTAGCCGAAGCTATTTTACTAAAAAGTGAAAAAGCATAATAGGACCCCTTTAAAACGTATGCTCTTATCATTCTGTGGACAAAATCCCATGAACTTTGCCCCAATCGGGAGCTGTTTATGCACATTGTGTGCTCATCTGTCTTCAATGCAGCTAACCTCGCATCACTTCATGTCATCTTCCCACTCATCAAACTATGACAGGTCCTTTACTGCAAAAAGACGATCATTGCGACACTGTAAAGTGATGAAACTATGGCGCCATGTGCTTTTTTGAACCATTTTCATAGGTTCACATTATATTGTTGGCTCGGAAAATATGTAAGTTAAATGCGCATGCCCAGTAGCCGCAGCTGTATCCCTTATAGCCTTAACCACAAATCAGACAGGAGAGTAGATTAACTTCGGTGGACTTAAAC
>NW_015633151.1:528214-533834 GCF_001515625.1 Sinocyclocheilus rhinocerous
GGTAAGATCGCATTTATTTGAATTAATTAATTATATCATTTATTTGAATTAGCAAGAGAGAGAGAGAGAGAGAGGGATGAAAGTTGCGTGTGTGAACCTGCGTCTGCGCGCCTCTCTCTACAAGCAATGGGGCTTAGTTACTTCAAAAACAGCGATTTTACCCCCTCATTGCAGAGAAATATAAAGTTGCGAGTCAGTAGCCTGTCGAAGCTATTTTACTAATAAAGGTTTCCGTGCTGTGTTGTCATTGTCGTGTGCACTAATGTTTGTGCGTGCGTCTATGAAAGCAGCGTAGCCTACTGCATATAGTTTTAGTTTAGCTATAAACCCGAGACCGACCTGAACCCGAAGCTATTCATTAAACATTAACCCGACCCGAAACCCGAAAGTATTTCGGGACCCGTCGGGCTCGGGTCGGGTAGCAGCACCTAAGTTAAAATACTGAGTGTGAAATAATAAAATATGTTAAAGGGGTCCTATTATGCTCTTTTACAAAGTCTTGATTTTATTTTGGCTATGGCGCCATGTGCTTTTTTGAACCATTTTCATAGGTTCACATTATATTGTTGGCTCGGAAAATATGTAAGTTAAATGCGCATGCCCAGTAGCCGCAGCTGTATCCCTTATAGCCTTAACCACAAATCAGACAGGAGAGTAGATTAACTTCGGTGGACTTAAACTTGAAAAATGATGTTACACGGTTGAAATGAAATACTTTCTGATGTTTATTTATGCTCATTTCATGCTTTACATAAATATGAAAAGATGATCGGTTTACGTGTTTGAACTGAGGCAATACAGTGATCTGTCACGACACATTAAAGAGCCACAAAACGGTATTTATTGTTTGAATTTCTTTAAAAATTAAAAAATTTGAAAGCTGAGAGTTTTGAGACCTTGTTTCATATCAGAAGTAACCTGTCTTGTCTGTCAGCACGTTGTCAGTTTCCTCTTTGCTCTGCGATGTATTTTTCACTGCTTGAGAACATGGTGTGTAGTGTGAGAGCGGCATTGTTTGCCGGGGATAGCAACAGTAACTAAGGAGGGCGGGTCTTTGCGAACGGTCAATTCACTGGTTTGCCAACTGGTTTGATCAAGCCTTTGAACAGAATTGACTCAAAAGAATGAATCATTCTCGAATGGGCATCGCTCATTGCCCAGAGAAAAGTAGACGGCGCTTTTGGAATAAATTGAGGCATTTTTAACTTGTATTGCATTAAGATAAAGTAACGAGAGGAGCGTCGCCCACAGTAACGAAGTAAAAGTATACCGTTAAATATACTCTAAAAGTATTAGTTACCCAAAAAATTTACTCATGTAAATGTAATGAAGTAAGTGTAACTCGTTACTACCCACCTCTGCACACTTGTATGTATCAAAATGCCCTTCTTTGCAAGTATCCTAATAAACAGTAATTTAGGTCTTAAGTGAAAGCGAACAGCTGAGAAAGAAAACATGTGTAACAGTATATTGGATCCGGGCAGCTCTTAAAGTGACAGCAGTCTAATATTCCGGTTGTCTGTCATTCATGTTAATCAAACAACAAAAGAGAAAATTTCTCATTGCTCTCGACTAAAATCACTTTTGTAATTTTAATAAGAAGACATTTATAATTTAGGTAACACTTTATTTCGATAGTCCACTTTAGACATTCTATTAACAGTAAGTAACTTTGCTTTACACAGTTAAGAGTATGCAGTGTTTTTATACATTTGTTTACTTTATACAGTGTATGTAGCATTTCTACATTTATTTGTTCTTCTGTAGTTTTTGTCCTATTATTGTAATGTTTCTTATTCTTATGTAATCACTGACTGTTTACTTTTTTCAGTGAGTTTTTGTTTGTTTGTTTTTACATTTAGGCTAGTATTCGTTTTTTGTGGTATTGACACTGGTGACAAGAATTCTGACATTTCTATGGTATCAAAAAATGTACATCATAAAGACCTTATTTAAAGCAAAAATAACTATATAGTGATATATATATCATTACCGTGAAATAGAATTACCCATATCATGGTTTTGGCCATATCGCCCACCCCTATAGCACACTATCAAAAACCCTCCACCTCCACCAGCTCCACCCATATAAATCTGCTATGAATAATTTCATGGATGCTGTATGTTCACAGCAGCTTGTCATTGAATATACTTGCAGTGGTAAGTCTCTGTACTTGCTCGGCAGCAATGTTGCAGATCTATTCAGCCAAGACCAAATACGTTAACACTGGCATATTCATTACAATGCAAAACTATTCCGAGAGTTGTCATGATTGATCGTTTTATGGCACAGGCTGTGCATAGATTCTTTAAAAATGTCCTTTAGTGTTCCATTGAAAATTTTATAATATACAGCTTTGTAAAAACACAACAACATGCATTCAAGTCTCCTTAGGCCTTTCTGACTGTGTTTATGTTCATTTTAGCTGGCTCTACGGGCTGCCCCATCCTATGAGGGCTTCATGGCTGCTCTGGTTTCTCATGAAGGCGATGAGCTGAAGGAAGGCTTTACGACCGGCATGCATCAAGACCTAGACTTCTACCTGCCAGCCATGGAGAAGCAGCTGTCCATCCTGGATGCTCTCTATGAGGAGTATGGCTTGGAATCAGATGAGATCGTGTGACTAACACAAATACACCCGCACAGCAAACAGAGCTTGGTTCTGACGGAGCTCATCGGTTTCAGTAGTGAAGTTGTAACTCCTTTAACCCGCTGTGGTAACCGAGCCCAAAGTTAGTGTTGAAAACAGGGAGGTTTCTGTGAGGGCAGGGCTTTCAAAGCCTGACCAGTAAGAGTGTGATGGATAATGTGGCATATGCAGACTCCAGTAACAGTCATCCCTGTGAAATTTAAACGGCTGCATCAAAATAATGCTAGCTGAGGGGGGCAGGGTGTGATTCCAAGTGTTTTCAGGGAACAGGTATATTTTTAGAAACCTTCAGTGGCGTGATTAAGTGTTTTGTTGACATTGGTTGTATGTTTTTCATACACTTTTAGGCATGAGAGTACAACGGCAGATAAGCTGAAGATATTGTTTACCTGGAAGTGAAGGTGTTTTTTGCAGTATCCTTATTTACAGTAAAACTGCACATGTGCTTTTCTCCTCACTTGAAATATTGCATTACTTTTGTTCAGATACTCACATCTGTTCGTTTTAGACTAGCACAAAACTAAGAAGTTATTCAGAGACTTTTGGGGATTCAGATAAACATGCAGTGTGTTCATAAAACCAAGTACTTAAGTTAAGCATACAGATACTGTGGTGGGCTATTTTTTGCAGTGACATAATCTTAGTTTAAACACATTCACAATGGCTCAATTTAAGACTTGTTGGATCAACTTGGTGAGAGGGACCAAAGCAGAGTTGTTTCTTTGTGATTTTGTGGAAAGATGTCCTCCTATTGAGAACATGTAGCTGTGGCTCTACAAAAGGAACGATGTCATGATATTTCCTCAGTGACTTTATTTATTGACTTATTTATATGAATATTAATTCTAACTGTTGATTCTTATTGTAAGAATCACACTATGCTTATTCTCAAATCATATGAATGATACAAATGTGTGCATGTTGCATTGCATGGATTATGTTTTTGTATTTTGACATTAATCTAGATTTAGATTACTAAATGATTCGTAATATTCATAATATGAGGATGACTGTTCTCTTAGGTTTACTTTTTATTTTAATTGAATTCCACAAAGTTTTAAACTAAAATCCGACAAACCATTGGCTTTATAAATATGCCTGCATTGTAAATGTCAGAATTGTATGACTATATGACTTTCTTTTTCTGCTGAACACAAAAGATATTTTGAAGTATTTTGGTAAACAAAAAGTTAAGAATATAAAATCATGAGACATTTCTCGAAATATCTTCTATGTTCCATATAAGGTATTAAGTCGTAGAGTTTTTGAACAGCATGGTGTCAACAAACTTGAGTTGGTGTCTTTTGACTTGGTGTCAATAAACTATGAGTTTATTTCTTCTGTTGAACACAAAAGAAGATATTTTGAAGAATGTTGGTAACAAAACAGTTGATGGTAGACATTGACTTCCATAGTATGGAAAAAAATACTATGGAAGTCAATGGCTACTGTCAGCTGTTTGGTTAACAATATAAATATCTAGTTGTGGATGAACTGTCCCTTTAAATTCAGTTGAAGTTTTGACATCCTAAGAAGAATAGCACACAGTATTAAATATGGTATGCATTTTTATATGTATTTGCTAATTGTAATTTTTTAATTGTATGTCATTTATACTGAATTGCCTGCAGTGGTTTTCTTTTTTTATTAAAAAATATGGTCAATTTCTCGCAACATAGATCAATTTTGTATTTTCAAATTCATGAGGTGACCAATAAAAAGCATTATCCATTCAAGTGACCTTTTTAGACACAAGCAATGTTACATCGTCGTTATGGCACTCAATCCTTCAATATCTGGATGTGGTTGCTGGGATACTCTCACCACAACAAAGATGATCTCTAGACTCAGTAATAAGGGCCGAGAATAGAAGAATTGTTTTTACGTGCACTTGTGCATGTGTGATACAGGGAGAATGGTTTCTGATGTTTTTGTTGGTCAAAACACAGAGAAAATAACCAGAGTCAGTGGTTCACTTTGACTGTTTTGAGAGTGTATTCTACATGACCAATATGTAGTGACTAAATATACTACTACAATCGAATACAGTATTTATTAAATGGCCGTCATGACAGTTCTGAGAGGAGTTATATTACGTTCCATACTCAATGGAAACATTTTATCTATGCAGCGTTGCTCCATCCATTTCTAGGGGATGATGGGAAAACATTCGGGAGAACTTCTTGGGCAGGCAGCACGATGGAATTGGCAATTGGATGCCAAATTAACCCCTTGCAACACCCCCAGCACTCTATCAAAAACTTCTTGGCCCATGAACAGAGTTTTCCAGTGACCTGAATGCAAGCTTCTTGGAAGAAGAGGTCTAATATGTTTATTGGATTTCAGCCAACCAGTCAGAATGTAAATTATTTTTGATTAAGCAGTATCACAAGCTTTTGTACAACATTTAATTTAACAAGTTCATACAAAACGCATTCCACTACACTGCTTTTCAGTGTACTAGCCTGACATATTTAAAGGTGCAATAGTGATTGTCTTCAGTAGGGTTGTCAAAATGGCTGAAAAACTAAATTCAAATTTTGTACTTAAATATTATAAAAATTAGAATTGTATTCGAACTTAAAATGCATAATTTCAGTTAGGGTGAAGAAAAGCTTTTGGATTCTCTCCTGAGGCCACAAGAGGGCGCATCGAGCAAAATATTACTAATGCACGTTTCTTCAAAGCACAAGATAACATGACTATCTGTGAAAAAAGTGCATAATGTTTAAAATAATGTTTATAAACCATTATAATTAATTAAGTATGTATGTATGCATAGTTTAATACAAAGGGCCGAAAGCCAGTCACACAGAGTACATTTTTCATTTAAAAACACGATTTGCAGTGGGATGGGGAAAAACCCCCGCCATAAAGTCTCGAGATATGTTTTTCAAAGTTTAAATTTCAATAATTTTTTAATGCTTTCTAAACATGCGGCCCTTTTGTTCGAGATGCGAGTGCAACGG
>NW_015633151.1:533862-534909 GCF_001515625.1 Sinocyclocheilus rhinocerous
AATGCGCGAAATATGCGTTCTGTGTGAATGGCTTGGTTTCAGTTTTGACGTAAAAAAACACCTTCTCCCCATTGATGTTCTCTTTCCCCGCAATATTTGTAATTAACAACGCAGCAGTGCCGCATCTAGTGGCTTCAACTGGATAGGCTAACAAAAACATTAAAATGCGATGACACTTACATCGTCATCATCGCATCTTGTGCGCCGCTGATAAGGCTGCCTCCTTAACGCACACCTAAAATTCGATTGCAACGTTTTTGCATTCGAATGTGGATTTTTATTTTCATTTCGACGAATATTAGAAATTCGAATTTTTTTGACTGCCCTAGTCTTCAGAAACATTTTTTTGTTGTGCTGGTTGAAAGTCTCTTCACATCCCGATAGCAATCATTAAGTTAAGTGGTCTAAATGTATTTATATGTATTCATTAGTGCTGTCAATCGATAAAAAAAAAAAAACGAATTAATCGCACATTTTTCCGAAATTAATCGCGATTAATCCCACCTAACATTAACGTTTTTTTAAATATACTTTTATATTGCAATAATTTCACATTCAATCTTCAAATTAATGTACAAACAACATAAAGACAGTATATTTTTAAATATTTGTTTAATGGCATCTTTTTTATGACTGAAGGCCAGTATCACTGACTACGTTTACATGGACATCAGTAATCTAATTATTTACCTTATTCTAAATAAGCCAATATTATGATTATGGTGTTTACATGAGTTGCTTTTAGAATATTCCTTTCATGTTCCCGTTTTACATGTTATAGTACATAGTTCGATTAATGGCACACGTCATTACGTCCCCTCCGTAATTTCACGTGTAAAAATTAAATTTCACGTAGTTTCATTTTTAATTTTATGAAGGATTCAAATGCAGTAAATTATTTGTACGTGCATACAGACGATGGCGGTGTTGAAGCTCTTTTATTTGCCGTCAAACGGTTGACCACTGCCGTGTGTGTATCCTGTCGCAAAATGCGGCGAAAAGTCCTACACGATGGTAATAATGTGATTAAGGTGTTTACATGTCTAT
>NW_015633151.1:535001-537728 GCF_001515625.1 Sinocyclocheilus rhinocerous
ATATTTTCTCTCAACTCTTTTTACCTTTTCTGACCCACTTCAGGTCTTAAAGTCTCTATTAATGAGCTGACGAGTTGAATCGGATGTGTTGGATGAGTGAGAGTGCTGGGCTGCTCCAGGACAGTTTTGCAAACCATTTCAGAGACATGTTCTTAAATGTGACTCATATAAAATATATTACATGCATGCAGTTTTAAGGCAGCTTTAATCGGCTTTTGGGTAACTTCATGACTTAACTGACCACGACATTGCATGCAAGTAGTTTATTTCGCGCTTTGATATGAAAGGATACAGGCTACAGCGCGCGCCGGCGCCTTTGTGCGTGCAATGGAAGAGCACGCGCTGCGAGCACAGTACCGTTTCCGCGCTCGTTTGACTCGCGCCTGGCGCTGAAGTGGAGCGTGCGTCTGAAACGCCTCCCGTTCAGTCGTTCTGCGACTGAATAAATGCACTTCTTGTCAAGAGAAAATAGTGGCAGAAGCAGCAGTTGTGGGTGGGGTGGCCAACCCTAGCCCCACCCCTGCGTTAATTGCATAAAATATTTTTAACGCATTAAACTGAAAAAAATGCCACCCGGTTCGCGTAGACAGGATACGTCATCAGTGTGTTCACGTACGCTATGCAGACAGAGCGAGAATGACAGGCAAACATCAACAACCTGATCTTCCTTCCTGGTAGAGGTCTGCATTCCCGCGGCTCACACCCGACCAGATTTTTTGCACCACGGGATTAAATTCCCGAATAAAACGCGGTAGCGATCGGTAACTCTGGTGTAATTTGGAGCGGGCGGTCTAACAATATCCCGTTCCCGACGCAATATTCCCGTTCCTGCGCTTTATTCTTATTAACCACCGGTACAGCCTACACTCAGACTGTTATGCTCGCGCTGCATGCATGCTTTAAAAGTCACATGTTTTATTTGCGGGGTCTGTGCGCAGCATGTGCATAAAGATGCTCAGAGCAGGCTGTACCGGTGGTAAATATACGGCTCTCAGACAGAACAGGCAGGGTGTCGATGAGTGACAGAGCAGAATAAGGATGGAGCAAAGTGTGGATGCGCTGTCCTTGAAGGCCGTTCAACTCGGTTTTGTTTATATTTTGCTTAGCCTATAATTTTAAATGACAGATGTCGTATTTATTTATTTTTCTCTGCGACACTTTTCCTACTGTGTTAACAGAAAAATGTCCAACGAATTTAGTATTTTGACAAGACGAATAAGCTAATAGGCTATTTTTGTACAACCTACATTTTTATTTTTTTTCTTTCAGCGACACTTTTTCCTATTGTGTTGTAAATGTTAAACGAATTGTATCCTGACAAGACTAAATGACAGATGTCGTATTTATTTATTTTTCTCTGCGACACTTTTCCTACTGTGTTAACAGAAAAATGTCCAACGAATTTAGTATTTTGACAAGACGAATAAGCTAATAGGCTATTTTTGTACAACCTACATTTTTATTTTTTTTCTTTCAGCGACACTTTTTCCTATTGTGTTGTAAATGTTAAACGAATTGTATCCCGAATAAAAATAAGAAATACAATTTCCTACTGTGTTGCATAAAATATTAAACGAATTTCGTGTCTTAAGATAATTCATATTTATAAATTCAAGTCAAAGTCAATAAATTCAAGACTCTTGACAAGACGAATAAAATAACATACAATTTTGTGCAGATAAAAAAATAGTCCCGCGCAGACCTCTACTTCCTGGTATTGTAGTACTGTTACTAACTGTGCTATAAAGTTTTCTCACCAGTGAATGACACATGATGTATTTTAGTAATGTTGTCTGTAATGTGGTCCTCTGGTCTGTTCGCGTTCATGCGTTCAGGAGGCGTGGCTTTGGACGGCGATTTGCAAGGAGGGTGGGACGTTCGCTTTCAGTGCTATCAGGCTAAAGTTAGCATTTTCCAAGATCATCTACTGCACCTTTAACTGTTGAGCAAAGGTCACACATCTTTTGCAAACTCTTGCACATGACAGTATTTGAAAAATGTAATCTTTTCAAAAATGCATCTCTAGACCTTGTGTTTCGTGTTAGTTAACGGTGAAAATGCGTTTTCTGTAAATTACCCCTAATGATATTTCGATCCTAAATGAATCAAGATTTGTTGATTGAATTGAGGTACTGATTCAATGCCTTATACGTACTGGATTATGCAATGAATGTTGTTGTCATTGTACACCTACCCTAAAGCATGGACACCACTACAAATTGCAACATTTAACAGAATATAAATTCAAAATATGAAAATAAATTTTCCTGCAACACTGCAGCTTTGACATTTGTATTCTTTGTATTGAGGCAAGAGGTCAATCTGTGATGGTACTTTAGCAAAATTGGCTTTGTCATCACATGACCTATGGCATCAGTTCCATTGCTGCCCATTCACGACTCCTCTCACATGTCCATCGAACACTGCGTATTTCAACACTATACTTAGCTCAACCAATCAAATTAGAAGGCTGCAAACAGCTGTTGCATGAAATATATTAGACTGCTGCAGAGATTGTATTTGTAGGCCAAAACCAGGAAACAAGGACATTTCTGGAAATCTGAGGGTGCAAAAAAATCTAAATATTGAGAAAATCGCCTTTAAAGTTGACCAAATTAAGTTTTTAGCAATGCACATTACTAATCAAAAATTACGTTTTGATATATTTACGGTAGGAAATTTACAAAATATCTTCATGAAACATGATCTTTACTTAATATCCTAATG
>NW_015633151.1:538590-544602 GCF_001515625.1 Sinocyclocheilus rhinocerous
TAATGACACACGACTCACCTGTAAGTAACTTTACGCGTTAAGCGCGTTTCTCTTGTCAGATGACTAGCACGCATTATATGGCAGTTGTTATTTTGCATACAGTTTGAATTTTACTATCATAGCAAGGCTGCCCTGCCAGTTTAATTCGCGTTATGATGTTGTACTTCCTTTGACAAGCGCTCTTCTCTACCTCTCTCTCTCTCCAGCAATAAAATACCAATTTACTATGTTAATACAATACAATAAAGCGCAATAAAATAAAAACCTACCCTGTCTGCAGCAGAATGAAAGTGAGTGCGGATCGGCCCGTCGTGTCAGCAGGGAGTGGTGGCTTCACGTGGGTCTGTTGTGCATTCCTCTGCTCGCCGTGTATCTGCATATCCCTCCGCCACAGCTCTCACCTGCGCTCAACACCTGGCACTCTTCCGGTCACTTCTTCACATTCAGAGGCAATAACATCTTCTATAAAGGTATCACAAAAGCGTTGTTTACAAATTGACTATCTTTCTCATTTCCATCCCGTATATATATACACCACAAAACCCGTCATAAGGATCAATTTTCTTTTTAAATTTCTGAATAAATAAGTTTTCCATTGATGTATGGTTTGTTAGGATAGGATAATATTTGGTCGAGATACAACTATTGGAAAATCTGGAATCTGAGGGTGGAAAAAAATCTAAATATTGAGAAAATCGCCTTTAAAGTTGACCAAATTAAGTTTTTAGCAATGCACATTACTAATCAAAAATTACGTTTTGATATATTTACGGTAGGAAATTTACAAAATATCTTCATGAAACATGATCTTTACTTAATATCCTAATGAGTTTTGCCATAAAAGAAAAATCAATAATTTGAACCATACAATGTATTGTTGGCTTTCGCTACAAATATACCGTGCTACTTATGACTGGTTTTGTGGTCCAGGGTCACATATGTTAATGACATTAATTAGGAGTCGTTTACAAGGCAGAGAGATTTGATCATTCGTGATTCATAGATAGATTTTACATCTGAAAGAGAGGCGTACGTGCGTTTTCTGTGCGTATGTTCATTCTATGAATCACACGTATGCATATTTGAGAGATGATCGTAAGATCAAATTTAGGATGGTTTCTGCACAACATATTATAAACGAGACCCCATATTCCGTGTTAAGTCAATGAATTTGTAAAAAAATTTTAATGGGTTTTTGGTTAAATGCCTACAATAAGTTCTAAGGGTAACACAAGCTAAAGATATTTTCACGTTTTATTCCTTGACATAAAATTACATCAGAGGTTGTTATGGACATTAATAGTCATCACACCGAACAGGAAAACATCTACTCACTAGTCTGCTTTTACAGCCTCATTTTGTTGCCTTATGTCCTGCAATAATCCAAAAGCCAGTGGAAAAATCCTACTGACTCTTTGTCGAGGCAAACAGGGAAATGCTAACTTCCAGGGTGTGGCCTAAAAAAATGTCATCTCTGCACTCTATAGCATTTATTGCCCTTGTCAGTAAAATGTAGCTAGTTGATTCTATATTAGACTTCAATTTTTATATTGATGAACACTCATTTAAGATTTAAGAGTTCTTGTGATTTGGCCCTTTGTTCCTGGCTATTATCCATCCATTTATTTCTAGTTTATATGTGTTTGTGTATGTTGTTCATTCCCTGCCATTCTATTGCACCTTGCATGTTTGCCATTCCTTCCGTAGGTCAGGGATTTTCACTGGGGCCTCGGGTGACAGCTGGGTCCTCTCTGTTTCCTGCCTGTGAGGCCCCCTGTCCTCCGTCCTACACCGGCACCCGAAACGTGACACCACTAAACCTGCATTGGTATAATCCACCATCATACTTACAATATGGCAGCTGTCTTTTTTCCTATTTAATTTAATCACAGTCTATAGAGCTGTTTCCAAAATTGCCCCCATACACTATTTCTTTGCTCATTCATTCCACAAGTCCACAGAATGAGTGAAAGAAGCGAGCACATTTTGACACTGAGTGTGCTGGAAGTGCTTAAGACGTCATCTTTTTGTGAGAATTAATTTGGCGCGACCCTCATAGTATTCTTTTGCAGCTAGCTGTTGAGTGTACATCTGTTGTACACCTGTTGTTGAGGTGCATTATGGGATTGAATGAGTGCACTCGATAAAGTCCACTAAAGTTTTCCACACCACTACAAATAGTGTTGGGTAGATTACTTGTAAATTGTAGTCTGTTACTGATTACAAATTACATACATTTTGTAGTGTAGTCTGTTAGATTACACATTTTATGTAATCTATATAATCAGTCAAGGTAATTAATCTGATTATGAGCATTTTAAAATGTCATATAATCTAATTACAAGTACTTTATTTTTGGAATCTGATTACATAATCTAGATTACATTTAATCAGTTTCTACCCTGAAAATAGTGCACTATATAGGTAGCGATTTAGGACACAGTTTAGGATTTCACCAGCAGACATTTCAAACTCCAGACTATAAGATTATCAGAAAGTTTCCACCTAGACCCAATGGAAAGTCCTGGGCAGCTTTAGCTAAATAAGACCCCATTTGAGCCCCTGCAAATGCAACAGGGGTCTTAACTCACACCCAGTTCCATGCGACCCCCTCTTCAATGTCTCATACTGGCACATTCCCAACAAAGTTCAAAATCAGATTGTGTTATGCAATGCATATATAAGATATTGCCTAGCTCATCTGCAGGCAAATTACCATAATGTGATTAGTGGGTAAAGATATGGCTGTGTAATATGGTTACTGAACGGCAACCATCTTCAAAAATCAGTGCACCCAACTCAGGGTTCCTTCCAACCTTTACAAACACACACACACACACACACACACACAATAAAAAAAAATGCCAGTCTAAAGCCATTGCACAAGACTTTTCAGGCTCTATGGTCCATTCTTCCATCAGCACAAAGTGTTTCTTTCCTGGAAAGCTGTCGACAGCATCCCTTTTATCTTTCTCTGTCACCTTCCGTCTCCTCCGTGATCAATACACTGTCAATCACTGTCAGGCCTCACGCCCACTTATACAGTCTCTGAGCAGCAGAGCTGGAGACTCAGCACAGAAATGCTGATGTAACTGCGGCTGGCTGTGATCTAGCACAGAGCTTAGTCAGCTACAACACCTTGATGAGCTAGAAAAACTCATCAAATATACAGCAATGAGAGCAGTACGGCGTTCTCTGAAGGCTTGCCAACACAAAAATGTTAGTGATGCCAACCCTGATATCACATGAACCATAAATAACTTTTAAAAAGTGTAAGGATCACTTCAGTCAACATAAAGGAACATTCCAAATCCACCGCTGTTGAACAGAAAATCCAGTCTAACAGTACTTTTCACTTTTTGAATCGCTCTGTGGTCTGTGTTTGTGCATGGTGATGGGCTTTAAAGTGACCTTTTCTGTCTTCATGAGTGAACCAATTGCCTTCATTTGGAACTATTTTTCTGGCAGAGCAAAATTAGACAAAAAATGTAAAGAATCAAATACATTACACAACATTTGCCCAGATGTTTGACCTGAATGAGTCAACGCTGCCAAAAGTCAGAGACGATCTGCAGTTTTTTAGCTTCACACTATGATTCCATTCAGTCTGAGGATATCAAATAAATTTTATATTTTGAGCCAATTTTAGAACACATATTGTTTTCATTTGTCATATGTCTTCTAGCAACAATGCACATTTCTGCATGGGCTTGTATTGTTTGGAACATCTGGTAGTGTGTGATCTTCAGTCATTTCGTGTATGATGCCAGTTTTCTCTGTAACCATTTACAAAGTCAACAAATGAATTATACCGACTAACTCAACATTAAGTTTTCATTCATTGAGCTGTTGTACAAAACCAAAACTACATTTGTTCTGTTGGTGTATTATCCTTAATGCCTTTAAAGCTGGTATACACTACACAACTTTTCAAATCTGAAAATACTTTATAACACTAGCCATCATACATTTGTCATACATCTCATAGCAACAAGGTGCATATTTCTGCATGAGTTTTTTGTGGTCAAAATTACAACTTGAGCCCATCATACAATCATTTTATGCTAAATCTGTCACCTCTGACTGCTCAAAATCTACAGATTGGCTCTGACTTTGGGCAACTAGCACTGACAATATTGTGTAATCTATTACAATATTTTGATGAAAGAATATGAAGACAAAATCCTCACAAAATTCATGTTTAGAAGAAAATGAATGGGTCCAATATAAACAACAGTGATACTGTAAAAGTTAGCTTTTCAAGCTTTATTTTAGCATCATTACAGGACAGTATCAAACAAGTTTTAATACTGAGAACAGCTTTTAAATTACACTAGGACAAAACAATCAGTCTCTTTTGTATTTGTTTGTTGTGCAACATTTGATGTTAACATCTTTCCTCAATTTGTACAAATCTGAGGATAACAGTCAGTTACAAGCTTAATGCACTTTAACTCCAAAAATGCCTGCCTGTCATAAGCCATCAATGTATGTAGCAATTTTGCTCTTTTGAACAAGAGTATACAATATAAACATGCAGTTTCACCAGAATAATAAATTCAAGACACTTATTTCGATAATATATCCATAATATTTTACATGAAATCTACTGGTAAGTCAGGAATATCACCCCAGAAATGTAAGCAGAGTTTTCTGTAGCAAATGCATCATATAGCTTATGGAAAACTGGCTTGATCAAAAAACTCAAAGATACTTAAGCAAGATTTCACTGAATTTAACAGTAAGTAAGTGCTGTATGCTACACCTCAGGTCCTGTAATCACAAAGGCTAAAGCACATCGTATATGCTGAGGTATATTGGCATATTATATACTGAACTTTGGCATAAATCAGTTTAAAGCCTTTGGGACGACAAAAACAGTCAAGCCATAATCCAACAGTCTTTAGCCTGAATAGCAGCAAAATGCTACCCCTGCAATAGCAGACAGTACAAAATGTTTAATAACAACTGAATGGTTTTTCCAACACAACCTCACGGCAATTCCGAACTAGTTTGCCAAATTGATGGCTATATTGAATACATCTGTAATCTGCTTACACCCCACTCACTGATGGTTAGGTTTAGGGACAGAGCTTCACATTGTTTGAATTCAAACAAATCGCCACCTTGTAAAATAGTTAGGTTTCCTTGTGAGATTGGTTGGTTTTTCCTCCCTATTTTAAGATCTTCAGACCCATAACCCAATAAATAAGCAGTGTTTGCTTTACTTAAAGATCTTTAAGCACAAAACAACAGAGTGGAACTAAGCTAAACTGTGGAATATGTGCACCCTACTCCACACATGGAGGTGGATGGGTTATGGATATCTTTAAGTGGTTTCCTGAGATATGATGGAAATGTTAACTAAGTGTGACCCCATAAAACATACCGAGAACCTGGAAAGCAGGGCCTTCTAATCTTAAACATCCTAAATATTGTCAGTCAGTAGTATTATTGTGGTTAGTGTTTAAGTGCATTTATGCAGCCTGTTTTACATTAAATAGTCTGTGAAAACACACCTTTTATCCCCAGGGTCCAAAAATAACACCTGCCATGCACCAAACTGAAGTAAAATGTGAATTTGGTTCTTAAGTAAATGGGTTTACTGGCCATTTGGGTCACTGCAACAATGCAATATGCAAGAAACCACTAAAATTAGTGTATAAATGGTTTATGAGAGGTAGCGTTTCATATAAGGGTAAGTAAAATGGTTGTAAATGTGACAAAAATGTACCTTATTTCAAAAATTCAAAGTCTAGTTGATATGCTTCCATGTGTGATTTGAACGCGACAACAAACTGCACAAACCGTGACGTCAAATTTGCAAAGAAATGAAAAAAGCATCATTATAGGGTGAATTCCAATCAGAATATACGTTCCCATTCCAATCACAACTTTGCCATCTTTTTTTTTTGGGGAGATGTTACTGAGGTTACTGAGTTCATTGAGCTGTGAATCATTTTTTGGTTATGTTTGATTAGTATCAAAAAATATTGAAGATATTGAAGATAC
>NW_015633151.1:562211-565176 GCF_001515625.1 Sinocyclocheilus rhinocerous
ATTTACCTAACATGCATTGGTAAACACATTTCTAAACATTTCCTTACGCCACTACCTTGAATTTATTTTTGAGTAAGGTGTTTGAATCATACTCAGGCAGTGAATCGTTCAGAGATGTTACTGAGTTTGACTCCCTCATTGAGCTGTGAATCATTTTTTGGTTATGTTTGATTAGTATCAAAAAATATTGAAGATACTGAATGTTGGTACTGTATATGGTATGCTGGCACTTCTGAACAACCATCAAGCGATGTTTGTCAATTAAACAGTCATTTGGCTAATAATTGTGCCATTTTATGAGCTCTTAAATTAAATTTTTTCTTCAATTTACCCATTATTGGGCTGTATGGCAACAAGTTAATTTTGGACCCAGTATGCAAAACTGTACTAAACCTAATGTACATCAGTGTTATTTAAGATAATGAAATTATTAGGTTTCTTCCAAGGCCAAGCACCAGTTTGGTCTAAGCCTACATAATATTACATTTAAAGATATGAGCCACTTTTGTTTTTTCAGTTACATGCCTTGGTAATGATCTCTGCTGACATGTCTACAGCAATCTCAGCCTCATGCAAAATACTATAGTAACAACGTCACATTGCATTCCACATACAGAGCACCCTATGTGAGGGAAGGTGGGGTGGACCAGGAGAAAACGGCTTTCCTCTGAAACAGTACTACAGTACTTTGAGGTATTGAGAAGTCCTTTACCCATCTCCAAGAGGCAACCAACTCACCTGTTTCCTTTTAGTGCAGCCAAGCACGCTGGCCAAATGTCGAGCCAGGGCCGAATGGCAGGCAGCAGAGGCTGAATGAATGGAGAATGGAGTCTGAAGTCCTGTTAGAGTTCTTAAGAGCGCGAGCACAGACGTGGCTTTGCCAAGCGTTCCTTTCCCGAGTGAGCTACATGGCCTCTCAGCATCATGTCAACAGAGGAGTTCAGCTAATGTGTTGGTGATAATTCCATCAATGATTTCTACTCTCAGTTTATCCACTGAATCTACAGTTTTCAGTGTCGTCGTTTATACGGATCTCGCCAGCTGAAACGAGACACTACTTTCTTTTGTCCTCATGTGAAATACTTGCAGTTTGTTGAGTCAATGAAACAGTCAGCTGTGCACCTGAGATGTCCATAAGATCTGTGGACAGAAAGACAGGGATGTTATTTGGACAAATTTCATTTAATCAAAGCAAAATTCTTTCAAAATATTATTTTAATATAACATTGTGCTAGAGTATAATAGTCAGTAAAAAATAAATAATATTCAAACTCTTTGGGACGTGAAAAATGGCTCATTTTCCTTCAGGGGGATTTTAGCTTCGCCCTATCCATTTTAAACAGGCTTGAACAGTCTTACCCAGGCAAAAAGGATCTGCATGTGTGAAAGCCAAAATCCTTTCCGTCACACTCCTCTGCCTCTTCATAGCGATATCCATCCCCACAATATGCAAGTTTGCACTCTGAGAAAGAGAAAAAGAAAAAAGGAGAAGCAAAAGATTGGTGAAATTTACAGTAAAAAGCTGGCAGCTATATAGTAGCAAATGTACATTTTAAGCTTTACAGACTTTATTTAATTAGTTATTTTATGAACTGAGATCATGTTAATATACCAAATTACTAAAATCAGTTTTGAGATGTCTACACAAATACAAAACACCATCATGGCAATCAGACATAACACTAAAATAATGCAATAATCATGAATTAAACAACTTAAGATATAACATAAAACCCTAATGTACATAAGTGAAAAGAAATTTAAAAAAAAAATAAGAAGAATGCCCTGGTGTTACTACCGGAGTAACTAGAGGGGGACCGGAGATGAGAGAATGAGCATTGTATTGCTACATATATCTGGAAACTCCTGTTTACTCTGAATACTGAAGCCTGATTTGTTCATGTTTGTGCAGCTGCACGAACAAATGGCACTTCAACCCGCCAAAATGAGTGGAGCCGTCTGCTATATAAGTCGGCTCTTAGTGCCATTTTGTCAGAATCTTTCGACTGATAGTGACAGTCATCGACTCAAGTGTAGCCGTATAGCACAGCAGGTTACGCAATGCTCATTCCCTTATCTCAGGGAACTGAGGTTACGTTAGTAACTGGAGGATTCCCTATCGAACAGTCTCTCCCGTTGCATTGCTACACATATGGGGAACGCATCCAATGGCACCATGAGTGCAGAACGAAGCTGCTCTGTGAGCCCAGCCCCAGAGAACCCGAAATGATGGCCCCTAAGAAGCATGAGCCAAATATGAGACATAAGCCACCAGGCTGGGGTCCATGTTACAAGACCTTCTCCACTCACAGAGGGGATTAGGTAAACTAAGCGGACAAAATCCATGCCTGAAGGCCAGGAACCTGATTTTGTAAGTTTGCCCACTTACAAAGAAATTAAGGGTCTGTAATTTTTATTACACATTATATAAGGGTTAGAAATTGATTTGCATTTCAGTGAGTGAAATAAGTATTTGATCCCCTACCAACCACCAAGAATTCTGGCTCCCACAGATTGGTTATATGCCCATGTGGAACACAGATCATTCCTGTCACTTTAAGAAGTTACTCCTAATGTCAGCTCGTTAAGGTGTATAAGACACCTGTCCACACAATCTGTATCTTACATTCCAACCTCTCCCACCACCATGGGCAAGACCAAAGAGCTGTCAAAGGATGTCAGAGACAAGATTGTAGATCTGCACAAAGCTTGAATGGGCTACAAGACCATCAGCAAGAAGCTTGGTGAGAAGGAGACAACTGTTGGTGCGATTATTCGGAAGTGGAAGAAATACAAAACAACCATCAATCGGCATTGGTTTGGAGCTCCGTGCAAGATCTTGCCTCATGGGGTAAGGATGATCATGAGAAAGGTGAGGGATCAGCCCCGAACTACACGGGAGGAGCTTGTTAATGATCTTAAGGCAGTTGGGACCACAGTCACCAAGCAAACCATTGGTAACACA
>NW_015633151.1:565314-565663 GCF_001515625.1 Sinocyclocheilus rhinocerous
TATTTATTTGATCCCCTGCTGATTTTGTAAGTTTGCCCACTTACAAAGAAATTAAGGGTCTGTACAGAAAAAAACACATTATATAAGGGTTAGAAATTGATTTGCATTTCAGTGAGTGAAATAAGTATTTGATCCCCTACCAACCACCAAGAATTCTGGCTCCCACAGATTGGTTATATGCCCATGTGGAACACAGATCATTCCTGTCACTTTAAGAAGTTACTCCTAATGTCAGCTCGTTAAGGTGTATAAGACACCTGTCCACACAATCTGTATCTTACATTCCAACCTCTCCCACCAACATGGGCAAGACCAAAGAGCTGTCAAAGGATGTCAGAGACAAGATTGT
>NW_015633151.1:566175-574825 GCF_001515625.1 Sinocyclocheilus rhinocerous
CAAGATCTTGCCTCATGGGGTAAGGATGATCATGAGAAAGGTGAGGGATCAGCCCAGAACTACACGGGAGGAGCTTGTTAATGATCTTAAGGCAGTTGGGACAACAGTCGCCAAGCAAACCATTGGTAACACACTACGTTGCAATGAGTTGAAATCATGCAGTGCCCGCAAGGTCCCCCTGCTCAAGAAGGCACATGTACAGGCCCGTCTGAACATCTAAATGATTCAGAGAAGGCTTGGGAGAAAGTGCTGTGGTCAGATGAGACCAAAATTGAGCTCTTTGGCATTAACTCGACACGTGGTGTTTGGAGGGAGAGAAATGCTGACTATGACCCCAAGAACACCATCCCTACAGTCAAGCACGGAGGCGGAAACATTATGCTTTGGGGCTATTTTTCTGCTAAGGGCATAGGACGATTTCATCGCATTGAGGGGCAAATGGACGGGGCCATGTACTGTAAAATCTTGGACGAGAACCTCCTTCCCTCAGCCAGAACACTGAAGATGGGTCATGGATGATGGGTCTTCCAGCATGACAATTACCAAAAATACCGCCAATTTGGGTTGGTTGGTAGTCTGTCTCTGTATCTTTAAAATAAACCTACCATAAAAAAATACAGACCCTTCATTTCTTTGTAAGTGGGCAAACTTACAAAATCAGCAGGGGATCAAATAAATATTTTCACCACTGTAACACCAATTCACTGTATCACTCTGCTGGACCAAGCCCAGGAGGAGGACATTCCTCTGGTAGAATGGGCCCTCACTACAATAGGACACTGCAAATCCACTGAGGCATAAGCTAGGGCTATAGCTTCAAATATCCAGCAAGATAGTCTCTGCTTCGTGACTAGCAGCCCTTTAGAGTGGCCTCCGAAGCAAACAAAGAGCTGCTCTGAATGCCAGAAGTGGCTAGAGCGCTCTATTTAAACTCTAAGAGCCCGAACCGGGCAGAGTAAAGGAAGTGTTAGGAAGAGCCAGAAGGGTGATAACTTGTGCTCTGAACGGAGTGGAGAGCATCTTAGGCACATAGCAGTGTCTTGGTTTGAGGATGACTACAGTCGTTAGGCTCAAAATCAAGCCATGAAGCACTGACTGACAGTGTAAGTCACCCACTCGCTTGACCGACGCTAATGCCAGAAGTAGGGCAGTCTTAAGTGACAGAGGCCTTAAGTCGGCTGACTGGAGCGGCTCAAAGGAAGACCCTCGTAGGGCCCTAAGTCCCATGTCGGCACAGTATGAGGATGAGGGGGGTGAGTCTTCAAGCTCCTTTCAAAAACGTATTCTGACTGACTGGCCAGCCACGAGCGTGTGATTCGCTGCGAAGGGTGCCACATACACTTTTAGCATGGAAGGAGTGTGCCCTTTGTCCAGCAGCTCTTGCAGAAAGGTTAACATGGATGACATGTCACAAGAGGATGGGTCCTCGTTCCGTGCTGCACACCATTTAGAAAAGACTGACAACTTAAGGGTGTAGAGATGTCTTGTAGATGGGGCTGTAGCCTCCAAAATGAAATTAGCCACCCTCACTGGGAGCTGTAAAGACTCACATTGAGGGGCCAAACATAAAGGCTCCACAGCTAGAGCCAGGGATGCCAGATCATGCCTTTTGCTTGAGAGAGGAGGCCCTTCCTCAATGGAATTGGCCAAGGGGATGCTGATAGCAGCTGAATCAACTTGGGAGAACCATGTCTGATTAGTCCTGAGTGGGGCCACCAAGAGGACCGAACACCCGACTTCCCTGAACAGTCTGATAACCTGAGGGAGTAGGGCAATCGAAGGGAAGGCATACAGGCGAGCGCTGGGCCATTTGTGGTCCAGAGCATCCCACTCCTTCGAGAAATATATTGGCCAGTGAGAGTTGTCTTCTGAGGTGAAGAGGTTCACCTCTGCCCTCCCGAAGACAGACCTTTGAACCATTTGGGGATGTAGTCTCTATTCTGCTGGAGCTACATTGTCCCGGGGCAACATGTCCGCACCCTGGTTCAGTCTGCCGAACACGTGGACTGCCCTCAGTGAGAGCAGATTATACTGTGTCCATAGAAGGAGGTGTCTCGCCATCCTTTAAAGGTAGTGTGACCTGACACCGCCTTGGTGATTTATAAAGGCTACCACTGTCAAGCTGTCCGAGCAGACCAGGACATGGTGCCCTCTCAAATCTTAGTTATGTTGAGCCAAATGTGGTGCTCCAACACCACCAGGTTGGCCATGGCCTTGCCAATTGCCAGTTGTTCATTTGCTGTACACAGCTCCCTGAAGGCATCAGAACTCTGGCCAGACTCATCCATTGTGCAGAGAAGTTCAGCCTGAAAAACTTGGAGTACCACCATCATGTGAAGCACTGAGCCAGCCTGAGACTTCAATGTCTTTGAAGTAAAGCGATCTCTGATCTTTACGGAAGGCCAAAGTGTTATCAGTCTGGAGGCGGCTCAGCTCCTGTTAGTTATTCACCACAAAGACGCCATCCTTGCAGGTACCACTCATCTAAGCAGCTGCGGGAGGGCTCTTCAGGAGCCAACCAGTTCAAGGCGAGGTCTTCCACAGCCTTTGAGAAGATGCGGAACTGCTCACTGTCCATGCTGGGCTGTGTTGGTCGCTTCAAAGTGAGGGTGCCAGGGTCCTTACCGGAACACACCCAATCTTCTGCATCTGAAGCTGTCAGTGACTTAGAGTCATCGGTAACAACTTGTTCGTGCTCCTACACGAATGTGAACAAATCAGGCTTCAGTATTTAGAGTAAACAGGAGTTTCTCCATGTGCCAAGCAACGCAATGGAAGAGACTGTTCGACAGAGAAACAGTTATTTAAATGAAGAAACCATCAAATGTGAGTTGTCGCACTGGGAATGTCAATTTATTGTTTTTCACTACAAATTATAAGACAACTTATTCTTTTTCACTTCCAAAAACTTTACATTTAACAGTATTTTACTGTAAAATTACATTTATTTATTTGTTTATTTATTTATTCAGTTTCTCACAGTATAGAATAAGGGAACTTACTGTTAACCAGTTAACAGGTTTTATACTGTTAAAATTATTATTATTATTTTTACAGTGAGAGATAACGTACAGTCTGTTAATTTACAGTCTGGCAAAATAAACTCTTGATGCATGCCAGCACATTATTCAGCTTATTACATGGCACACAAAATAAATAAAATAAATGAACAAACACAAAAATACTCTGCTTCACGCTGTGGCCACATTACCAATTCGGGTATGCATTATTTTCCTAATAATTCAACTGCCTGTCTTCAATTATTCCTTACATAAATATTGATTTGAGTGTTAAATCATTAAATGAGAAGAAAGAGAGCACGGTGCGACACAAGGCCATATAATGCCTGGGACAAAAGCCAGCGCTACAGTTTAGCGGTCATTGTACAAAAATATGTGACCGCAGAATGCAGTGATCGACCAATCAGAATGGAGTATTCCAGAGCGCCGCGTACTGAATTATGAGCACATATGTTGGGGTGACTTCTGAATGAAGGTGTTATTCTCGGCTTCATTTGCCATACAGGACCGGATTATTCCCATTTTAGAATGCACTCTCACGTTAAACTGCATTACAGCATGTTGCTGGGAATAAGCTGTCAGCTGGAGCGCCTCTGTTTCAACCTGATACTTACTGACACAGCCATCTGTGACCACCTTATTTCCGTCATCACACTCTTCTCCATTCTCAACTTGCACGATGCTGTCTCCGCAGAAACCCTCCTGGTCAGGATCACGCTCCATCGACTGGAATGGTGTTAACTGCAATCAAAGAGTCTTTTACAGACCTTGGAGACTAAAATCACTGTGTGTAAAACTATTAAGAAATAAGATGCATTTCAAAAACAGACTGACATGAAATTCCTTTGGGAAGTTGACATATTAACATGCTACAATTCATATTATATTTTATTTTAGCATTTATAATTAGCCTACTATACATAAAGTTTTATGACATCATTTGACAAACTACATTAAATATTTGCAATTTAAAAAAGTCATTTGTCACATCACTTGGCTATTAAAAATTATGAAATTAAAAAATATAAAATCAATCATAAATTACAAATAATTAAAATATATTAAAGCAATACACTACAGGTGAATAGGGTAAAACTATTATAATTTGTATAATTACTATAAAAATGTATATTATATAATATTATTAAAACTGTTATTAACTGTTAGATATCACCATACTTCCTCCTTTTGATTAATTAAAGTACATTAAGACAACTGTTTTTTTATAACATTTTCTGAAATAAAATAGGTAAATGAGGCATTATCTAATTAAGTATGCACTAATTTGCATACATTTACAAAACAAAAATCTGAAAATTGGATATATATATATATATATCCAATGTTCAGATTTTTGTATATACTGCAAAGGGGATTTTGGATATCACTATATAAATCAGAAAATAATGTCAACAGGCAGAAAAAAAAAAAACATTTTTAACAAATCTTCAATTTTCAAATAATGATATATGAACAAACCTCTCTGCAAAAAACTTCAGAATATACATAGGAATAAAACTTTAAAGCTTGGTGTATGTAAGTGATACTGAAGTGGATTTCTGGCTCCGTGCAAGAGAGAAAAAAAAAAACTAATTTTGAGAAAACATCCTTTAATGATATGAATTGTAAAATATATCTACAGACACAAATAGATAAAGTGTGATTAAAAACAACAACAACAAAAAAAAAAACTAAATGTGTATTTTGGATGTTTTTTTTTTTCACTAGTCTGAAAGAAGACAAGCTATGGAAGCAAAATAGCCAAAATTGACCAGTGTGGGAAAAAACAATGATTTTGCCTGTAGTGTCTTTTATGATAAAAAAATCATATGCATTTATTATAAAATATGAACTAAATAGTAAACTTTTTATGGGTCAATATCACTGTAGGGTGCCTTTTGGTGTCCTGTACATAAATAACTAATTTGCCAATAACTCATAACTTAACATAAAAATGACTATGAAAGGGTTTGTTATATTAGGCTAAGTTTTTATATTCATAACAAAAGCATAACTTGGCTACAAGTTATGCTTTTAGATACAATTTCTAGATTTTTTTTTTAGTTTTGTGTAAGAGGATGCATGTTATTTTGCTATGTCCCATGCACTGCACATTAAATTTGAATGATAGTAAAATATTGTCAAATCATAAAATAAATAAAAAAAATTCTCCTATTAATATTTTGGTAAATAAGAGATTACTCAAGTTGAGTGTATTGATCATTTGGTAATAAAAACTATATTTTTATTTAATAAAAAAGAAGAGTTTGTCCATGTCCCTTGAATGGTTTTCCACCCTTTCGTATTGGGGAATCCGCCCCTTTAAGAAAAGGCCATCCCCTTTAGTGTCATCAGGACAACAGATTTTTTTTTGTCTCTTCAGTGGCGGGAATTTCAACGGCTGAGGTGAGCAAGTTGGTGACTTTTCATTTGACAAATTTTCTTTGTGGGTTTGCTTACTTGCTTTGCCAAAGCTTAACATGTCCACCCTGATGGCATAAAATATGCCAGAAGTGATTAGAATACAGTATTTTCAAAATATGTAAGTTTAAATATACCAAATTCTCCTCAACAACCAGACTAAATATTTAGCTAGTCACAGTTTGTTGTAAGCTAATATGCTAATTGAAGCTCAAAATGTCCACCCTGTCGGCCACTTAGACTCGATAGAGTAGACATAATCATGACAGGGACATAGCATTCATTTGTAGTTAATATTGCTAAAAAATAAAATGAATGTTGGTGGGGGGGGTATCAATGTGATTGAGGATGTAACTATATTATTTATTATTAGGATCATACCTTTCAGAAAATATAATTTGCATCTTAATTTTGCAATGAAAACGTATTTAACAGTAATATATACTGTATGTCCATGACAGGGTGGACATATCTTATGATTTATGCTTTGAATAATGGCCCATAATTATCTAAAAAAAAATGTTTGGGAGCTCAGCTAATATGTTTCTATAGTACTTGAGTGTCTACTATTTATGATATGACAAAGCAAATGGGAAATTAAAACCAAATTTTTGAGCATTGGGAGGGTTGAAAGGCACTCTATGGTGATATTGACCCACATACAACCTAAAATATGCTTTTCCTAACACATATAATTTTAACACTAAAAAAGTTGATAAAAATAAAAGTTCTGGACAAGTATTATGCCATCTGTTTATGTTTAGATTACAACAATAATGGGCACCTGAATTGGCATCCAGCCATCAGTGTCTTTGAAGTAAAGTGACCTCTGATCTTTACGGAAGGCCAAAGCGTTATCAGTCTGGAGGCGGTTCAGCTCCTGTTCGTTATTCACCACAAAGATCTGCAGCACAGACATTAAATATTATCAACTGCTTTACTGGCTAAATGAATTGAATGGTTTTAAAATTGAATATCATCCAAAAGTAACAATCAATCCAGTGCAGTGCACAGATATCTGGGAATATACAGGCTTAGTTTGTAAAGCGTGCTGCATTGCTGGCTTACCGCTGGCACTCTGGGATAGCTGCCCCAGTGGTCAAAGGAGGGGGCATTACAGCCACAGCGTCCCGGGCTGCCAAGTTGTCCCTTCTCTCCTTTCTGTCCTACCATGTACAGTCCTGGAGGAGAGGTAAACAACATTAAGTCGAAGGCATAAATGTCCCTCCATGTGATGCAAAGTAATGGAGTGATTTCAAGAGCTACTAACCCTGGACCTCATCTATCACGAAGAGAAAGCAATTGAGTTAATATGCACAGAAACCAAAACAAGACCGCAGCTGTCCTGTGAATAAAGTGATGACATAATGTTTGGAATTCTGCGAGAAGCTTGGCCGCTCCGGCCGTCAGTTAAGGACATGATGTCATGGCTTCAGTCTCCTTTGGGGCTTCTGTTTCAGTCATGGATCAGGTTGCTTCTGAAGCTAAATAGACCAGTGGTGGGATTTCCTACAGTGATTTAAGATCCATGTGCTTCACCGTCTGCACATGGCGAATGCTGCAATATAACCATGTGATCTTGACAGAGCCGTTACCACTATTGACATTGAAGGGGACAAGACCCCCCCCCCCCACCTCCCAATAATTAGAAATGGCCACATTTTCTTAATTTTAATTAAAAAAATTTTTTTAATAAAAATAAAATAAAATAAAATTACATTTATTTTAATTTACTTGATTAATTTTATGTTCTAAATTTTACAAGCAATTTTCCCAAAGAAACTATACTTTTTTAGAGACCACAAGAGATTTGAGAACTATTAGCACTTTTATGCAAATTTAATACCTGAGGCGGGCAAACCAGGAGGGCCAGGGTGACCAAGGGCCCCCTGAGGGCCTGCAGGACCCATGGGTCCAGTTGTACCAATGTCACCTTTTGCACCCTGCATCAGAAATCAATAATAACGGTCATTTATTTCCAATGCTTTTGCACTGTTATCATGTTGTTATTATGTGTTTGGGGATGGATCACCTGCTTTCCTCTTTTTCCTGGGCGGCCGGTGGGTCCCCTGTTCCCTGAGCTTCCAGGTTCTCCTTTTGGGCCCATTTCACCCTGAGAAATTATTTTAAAATCACATATAAGATTGCCTTTGTATCATTATGTTAACAAATAATAGACCAATTCTTTTTATATATAATACTAACTACTAAAATATTTCTAATAATATGAAATAATAATATTTTCAGAACCTTCTGGCCAAGCATTCCAGGAAGACCCATTGATCCCTGAAACAGTACAGAAATGTACAAAAACTGATGGATTAGACCAGTTACAATTTGCAGTATAAAACTAATTGCACTATGGTAACTTACCTTGTCACCTTTTAAGCCAATTCCACCTCTGAAACCTTGTGAGCCCTAACAGGACAAGATCGAAACAGCAAAAGAATAACTTGACGATGAACAACTGGGGTACAAAATTAAAGAATGAACTGAATGATAAGTGAGTTCAGAGAGGTAACTCACTTTTTCTCCCTTATGTCCAGGTAAGCCCTGCAATAAATGAACAATATTCAGCGAACAGGGTACAGTATTTTATGTCCATATGACAAGGCAGTATGACTGTAAGAGTCCTAATTCAGGAAAAAAAAATGCTGTCCAGACCTTGGGTCCAATTGGTCCTCTTGCCCCTGGCATTCCCATCAGCCCAGGGTCGCCTTTCTCCCCCTGTTAAAAACACAGGGGTCACAGGAATAACAGTGTCATGGTTTCCAGAAAAATATTAAGGAGCTCAACTGTTTTCAACACTGATAATAATCAGAAATGTTTCTTGAGCACAATTCAGCATATTAAAATGACTTCTAAAGGATCATGTGACACTGATGACTGGCGTAATGGCTGCAGAAAATTCAGCTTTTCTATCAGAGTAATAAATTACATTTGAAAACATTAAATTAGAAGACTATTTTAAACTGTATATTTAGTGCTGTCAAATGATTAATCGCGATTAATCACATCCAAAATAAAAGTTTTTGTTTACATAATATATGTATGTGTACTGTGTATATTTATTATGTATATATAAATACACACACATACAGTGTATATTTTGAAAATTGTTACATGTATATACATTTATATTCTTATATTTTATATTATATATAAATATATTTAATATATAAACAACATTTTTCTTAAATATATACATG
>NW_015633151.1:575188-613384 GCF_001515625.1 Sinocyclocheilus rhinocerous
GGAGGACGAGGACTGTTTCCTGGGAGAGTAGCCTACAATGCCGGTGTTCCGGTGAATTCAGTTGCCCTGTATCCCCTTCGGCGCGCATGCTGACCACAGTCTATGATGCTGACAAATAATGCTGACTCACAGTCTGTAAGTACGTTTTCATATTTAAAGAATTTGCCACTGATGATTCAAATGAGTTTTGAGCAGCGTAGAGTACAGCTTGTTGTTTGTCATTTCTCCAATCACAAATGCAGACATGGTTTTATGTTTACGCATTGCGATACAATGCAATGCGTAAAAAGACAGTATAAGTCATTATAATCAGTAATTATGTCCCCACTGGATGCAACAAATGCCTCGTTTATAATGGGTTTTATTGGTTTTGTCTCGTCGCGCCGGGACACGGCATCACAGTATGGTGGTAATAATATTTTACAACATTAATGTTTTTACATTATTTTTGATTAAAAAATGCAGCCTTGGTGAGCTTTTTTTAATGTGAGGATGGAATTAATTACTCACTTTAGGCCCAGTTGGTCCTTGCCATCCGCTTGGTCCCTGTCGTCCTGGGAGACCAGGAGGACCAGTGCGTCCCTGTAACACAAACAGCATCATTTTACACACAGAGAGAAATATACATTTAAAAGTACTGTAAGCTTTAAATCAGCTCCATATATCCTTGCATATTGGCAGATTTCACTGAAATTAATGTCTTGATAAAGTGTTCTTGGCTTAATAAACGTCCAATCTTCTATGGCTTAAAAAACGTCCAAACGTCCAATCTTTTTGCATGCTCAGATTGCTGACATTATTTTAGCTGATATATCGTTAGTGCACAGGTTTTGGCTGTCTAATGCAGTGGCTCAGAACAGTTACCGCACAAAATAAAATGATTAGGACGATTTTAATTAAAACGTAATTTAATTACACAAATTCATTAAGTATTAATTGATCAAATAGTCCCTGATATAACAGAACTTGATATATTATGAGTTTTAGCACAGATGGAATACTGTATTGATCAATTTTTTTTTTTAGTAATTCTAGTATTACTACTTCTTTTTTTTCAGTTATTGCCAAGGCAAACTTTCTTAAACTTTTTTAAGTTTAAGTTTTTCATCAATCAATAAATGTTTACTTATAGAGCACATTTAAACACAACCAAAGTAGACCAAAGCACTGTACAACGAATAAAAGAATCAAAAGGTAACAATAATGAATTTAAAGGGAACAATATATAGAAATAAAAACAAAATATGTAATAGACAATCATCAATCTACAAGAGACACCCAAAATAACATATTTAAGGAATATTAAAATCCAGGGAGAAAAAAAATGTCTAAAGAAAGATCTTAAATGCAGTGATGGATGGAACCTGTCTTATGTGAATAGAGCAAAAGTGCAATCACCTCGATTTTTAAGTTTTACTCTGGGCACAGTGAGTAGGCCAAGGCCACATGATCTTAAGGTTCTAGAAGAAGTATACAGGAGCAAGTATTGAGGTGCCAGGTATTGAGGGCTTTGTAGACAAATAAGAGTTAATTTATACTTGACAGGGAGCAAGTAAAGACATTAAAATATGTAATGTGGTTATATTTGCACGTCCCTTTGAGCAGTCCAGCTGCAGACAGGAAATGGAAGCTTGAGTAATGCCATAATACAGTATTAAAGTATTCAAGCAAAGATGTTTCAAAGGCCTGGATTGCAGTTTCAATTGCTCATGGATGAAAAGATCTTAACTTTAGTAAGAAGGTTAATCAATGTCTCTTGTTAATCAATGTTAATCAATGTTGATAAAAACATGACTTGACAACAGCAGTGAACTTTAAGCTGCATTCAAATAGGATGGCCAAATTTCTGGCACACTGCATATTTTATAGCATAAAAATGTCAAGATCAAAAAAAAAATTCTCTTTGGGCCAAACATAATAATTTTGTATTTCTTTTCATTTAGATTAGGAAAAAATAGCTTAAAACATAGCTTAATTTCAATAAGCATTCTAACAGTGGCTGAAGACTATTGTTAAGCTATAACGTAAGATAGATTTGTGTGTTGTCGGCATATAGATAAAAAGACACACAATATTTATAAAAAACAGAAACCGGGGGAGCATAAACAGGGAAAACAACACAGGTCCAAGAATTGATCCCTGCGGAACACCGCAACCAAAAGGTATATGTTTGAAGATGAGTGATGCCTCAGACCAAGGAAGTTCAGTCCTAGAGACTGAGAGACATTGATTAGCTTGTTTAGGTGTGATTGATTAGGGTTGGAGCTAAACTCTGCAGGACAGCGACTCTCTAGGACAGAAGTTGCCTACCCCTGCCCCAGACGAACCTATTTGACAAATCAGAGTGAAACCACTGTAATACAGTAACACCCACACAAGTCTCCAGCGGGGACAGAGTATGTCATTGCGGACCAAATCAAATGTAGCACTTGGCTCTAAAAGGAGAGCCATGTATTTCCCTGAATCAGTCATGAAAATTCTTCTTATATTTATATTTTATTTCATTTAAGCTTTGAATTACAGAAAATTAGTTAACGATAACAACATTAATACAGTACATCAGAAATGTCCCTTTTCCAACGCATCTAATGCATGTAACTCCTAAAGACGATTGGCTGCTCAATTGCAGGGCAGTAAGGACAAGGTGAGGACAACATGTCTTCTGAGTGCTCTGACGGACAAAACAGCCATCAGAAGAGATGAAGAGAGAGAGAGAACAAACTAAACCAAGCCCCATCAGTCTCCTGGCTTTAATTAAATTATGTGCTAAGGGCAGGAGCCGGGCATTGTGGGAGAGCAAATGATTTATTGGGCTGCCCCAGCACTAAGCTAAATTACTATGCAATGCTGCAAAGCTTCCTACACCAGCAGCACTCCAGCCTCAGTGCCTGTTTGGAGTAAAACAATGCACCAGCACACCCAAAATCCTGTGCAGCAGTTTAGTGGCTTCTCAGTTTACCCGCAGGCCCGCTGTAGGTATTATTGACTCTGGTCCCAAATGACTTCCAGGAAACCACACAAGTCCACAATGTGATTGTGGGACAGGAGCCATGGGGATATTCCATTGTGGATTGAACCTAATGATGGTGACCACAAGCGTCCCCTGATGTTTAGCTCTCTGCTGCTTATAACATACAGAAGATCATGTGGAATCATGTGACCTGTGTATCTGTGTCAAGGTTGCGCTTGCTATGAATTTCCTTCCGCTCATGTTATGCTGCAGCTGTAAAAGTGTGTGCATCTCTCATTCCTTCTTCTTCCCTTTTTTCAAAGTAAATCCACTTATTGGAAAACAGAGGACAGTGAGTCTCACCTTTTGTCCGGGTCTTCCAATTTCACCCTAGCAACATAAAGGAGGGGAGGAGGGAACAAATCAGTTCATCTATGTGTTACAGTATACACAGTCTTGGGTGTCACTGAATAGTTTATAAAGGAATAGTTAATAAAGTTATAATTTCTTGAGTCATAATTTCAAAAGAAGACATTTTTAAGAAAGTTTCAACAGTTTTTAGCAAAAACAGTTAAAACTTTCTTCAAAAGATCTTCTTTTGTATTTTCTGAGCCTGGTTCAGTGTTAGTACCTACTTATTACACAGTTATTATAATTACTATAATAAGTACATAATATGTACATGCTGATTAGGACTGTAAAATAAAGTGCAACCATAACAAGAATCTTATTTGCTTCCTTAACTCACTGGACCACTTAGTCAGCCTCATTTCTCTTTCGTTTCATTCTTAATCGCTTTTCATGCTGTTGTATGTTTGTATTATATTTACATAAGTATGTGTCGTACCTTATCTCCCTTTGGTCCCGGCAGTCCAGCAGGACCCTGATCATAAAACAAACATACCTGTTTAGTGCTTATCCAAAACCTTTTGCTAAAGCCATAGCAGCAATAATTTTTAAAATTTTGACTAAGAGTGTTGACTACAACTTATAATTGTTGTAAGTCATTTCAATGCCAAAATGATGACTGTTTCCAAACAGGTTTCCCTCCTGCCTTCTATTGGTTGACATAAAAGCGATAGCCCCACCCAAAACTCAAACAAAACAATGGTCAAAGCGTCACAGCATTGGAACTTCTTGTGGAAATCAGCCTATGAATGGCTTCCTAATAGTTGGAAAATGTTTTAATGAAAAAATTATGCACTGCACCTTTAAAATTATCATCGCTGTTGCAAACTTCAGTGTTACAAAAGGATGCATAAATAATGTTTTTGGCTGACAATCTCAATAATATTCGCTACACAATTGATAACCTATGACAGAGATCAAACTGTACTGAGATTGGACTGAACTTGTGGGGTTTTGAGAGTCTGTGGGTGTCTCTCTTGGGGTTGTTTCTAAGAATGGTACGGTGGAGCAGAGGCTGGCAATGGAAAAAGGTCTATTTCCATCTGCTCTAAATGTGGCGCGTTAATGGCCTGCTGTGTCGTGGGGGGCCAAACTGGTCACATCCGTGTCACTACAGAAAGACGTCTGGGGAACTCACACGGGTCTCACATGCTGAGAGGGTTCTGAAGGCTAATTACAGAGCTGGAACTGACCATTGTGACAACCCAATACTCTGCTTCCTTGAAGCACCAACTATGCATGTGACTTGCTCTTACTTATACTGTAAAAGTGTTAGACAGTTTTTAACATTTGGTTTTGTCAGGGTCTGTACATGTAAATATGGTTAATGGGTCAGTGATATGACACTATTTTTTATCTGGGTCAATTCATATGTTCAGAAATAGAAATAAAAGTAAGAATGTCATTAATAAATCCTCTTCTATGATGGATTAGGTTTTTACATTTCTGAATAAAAAAAATTGATATAAAGCAAAAAAAGGGGTCATAAAGTAATTTAAGTAATTTATGTATGTATATATATATATAAAAGTGTTGTTGCCTAATTGTTTATTAGTATTTCTCAAAAAATAATATTTTATCCAAACTGCTTCACTAATTGAAATATTTGAATTATTTAAACATTTAAATATTTGAATAATATATTTTTTTCACATTACCAAATTCAAGGTCATGTGGTGTGTCCATCATTTAGAAACATGCACCAACAAATTATAAGTAATTTGACCTTTCTATAAAATGGCAAGTTTTGGTTGTAAAATGTCTTGTGGTGCGATAATGCATAATATATGAATTAATAATTCTAATTAAAAATACATATATTTTACTAAATAATTCACGATTCTTGTTTTTTTATATATTTTTTAAACTTTTTTTAAAATAATGATCATGATACACCTACATGTATTAAAGGTAAGTAAAATTATTTTATTCTTTTATAGTTACACCACATGACATTTTAAAGCATTAAACTGAAACTCTTCTGGTATTAAAATGGTATTAAAGTTTTTCAAAACCATATGAAAGCAACATGAATACATGTATGTTCTGAACATCTAAACAAATCTAAACAAGATTTTTCCTTTTTCTCATTGGCCCTTCTTTCTGTCTAGCTAGCTTGTCAAATGTTCTTGTACATAGTCTTTGCCATTTGAACAGTATACAAAATCAACCAAGCCTCCAAACAGAGCAACTATAGATCATTGCGGCATGACATTTCACTCAATGTGGAAAAAGCTGTTTACAGATGCATGGCTTCATTTGAAAATCTTGTACCAAAAATGTATGTAAATACGCCTTAAAGTCACCTGTTTCATAGTTGGACATCCAACTATGTTTCATCCTCAACATGAAAATTGGAAGCACATACCTGAGGGCCAGGAGGTCCTGCTGGTCCCGGAGGCCCTGGGGAGCATGTTTGAGGTGTGGGATTGTATGGGACATTTGGTGGAACATCAGTCTCAGTCTATAAGAGAAGTCATAGAAAATTACATCTGGAAACGATGGAAATGGGAAAATGTTAAATAGAAAAAATAGTCCATAAAGTGTTACAGTTTTCGCAGTTTCAGTGGTTCAATTTACATCTATTATATTTCTTTATCACCATAAACTATTGTGGTCATTTAGACAGACATAATGTATTTATTGACACCCTGAACCCTGTAGTACCTGGAACCTACACATGAAATCCAGGTGCTTGATCAGGGGTCATGCGTCAGGACTCACCAGAGGGCCCTGCCGCCACAGGGAAGGGGGTGGAGGGAAGAGAGGGGGCGGAGGTGGACTCAGTAAACAGCAGGGGTTGAATTTCTTCCTGGTTTCCAGCAACTGGAGATCTAGATGAGGGGAAATAAGGTTCATGAGGAACATGTCAGCAGACACGTGGTCCAGCGGAACAGTGTTTCTCTCCAGTTTTGGAAAAGAGGGACTGAAACACATGTGTGTTTTATACTATACTTATCAGGTAGATGAAATGAAGAGTGTAATGAAAGGTCCTTCATTACTAAAACTAAAGATTAATCTGTAAATATGTAATGCTAGAGCTTTTCTTTTCTAAATAATTCTTAAAATAGAAATAATAATTTCTTTTCTAAATAATTTCACTTTTCTGAGGCATTTATAATGACTTCATCAATGGGATTTTACTGATTCTTTTAGTGAATTTTCATAGTTGCATTTACTATAATGAATATGATATGATCCACTAACATCTGACAACCACTGTCATATTGAACAGTATACGTATTGTTTTATTATTTGAAACTTGTTTTGAACAATTTTGCTGTAAAAAAAAAAAAAAAAAAATTTAAATTTTATAACATTATGTTGAAAACATAAAACTTCATACTTTTGTGGAAACCATGTATAACTATTTAGTGTTATTTTTTTTTTCTTCACTTTTTACAAATACATACACGTACACAATGAACACACACACGTTTAAAAAATACCCTATAAATAAAACATTGTTGTGCAGAAGCAATAGTGACCATAAATAAATAAATAAAGTACACATACCCCTATTGTTGTGCAGAGGAAATATATATTTTATTTATTTATAAATATTTATTTAAATAAATACATTCATACATATATACATACATACTTTAAAATAGAAAGTCCAGAAAGATGTTAACTTTGCAAAAACAAGCACTTGCCCAATTAAACTTTTCACTGCAGTGTTGGCTGACAGAACTGAAACACAGCCATTTTGCCATCAGAGATAATAACCAGAAATAATTCATTGATGCCTTTGGTGAAATTGATTGCAAAATTATGACAAAAATATTTACTTTATTCTTATTACAGGCCTGCGGACTCCAAATTGTTGAGTATAGTATTGAAATACAAATTGTACTTGAAATTTTCCCCATAATATTCAAGCCAATCTATACTGGCACACAATATACTGTATATCACAAAAAGAGCAGTGCAGCCTAATTCATGTTATCAATATTCTGCAACTGCATTTATTTAATTTGCATGACTCGTGAAATTACAGAGTCAGTCAAATATGTTTTTGCTGGTGTTTTCGTTGCATGTCATGTGCAAACATACTTCTCTCTGTAAGAGAAAACCCTAAATATCAGCATACCAAACGTGCAAAAGAGAGTGATGTCTTACCTGTTGGAAGAGGGAATATATTATCCATGTAAGAGAATGATGCCACATAGCAGAGGAGTTGAAAATATAGTCCAAGTGTGAACAGAATCATGTTGCCGGCTGCGGTCTACCTCCAATAGCACCGAGGAGTGATCTGAGGCAGTCCCGCACTACTGCTCTCTCTCCCCGCCTCGCTCACACACACAGACACACACACACACACACACACAAGATCCACGCCTTTAGGAGAAGTGAATGCCAGCCAATGTCTTTTACACCTCTCCCATGTATTGGCCCTGAGCTAAATATACAGGAGGCAGCCGGTCAGCTGCCCGCTGTAGCCAAAATTAGCCTGTTACTACTGCCAGCGCTCAAATGGATAGAGAAAACAAAACAGTATGGATAGAAATGACATTGAAATGACAGGGTGTCATGCCAGAGGCAATGGTGAACTACCGCCATTCATTTATCGATAACACCACCCTGCATCATTTTTGCTGAAGGAAATCCAAATCTGGTTTCTTATTCATTTTGGGGTGCTGATTCCGAAGTGCCAAAGTCCAAAGTGTCTGTTTTGCTTTAGCATGTCACACTTTCTCACAAATATATGATTCACGTTTAATAGCATTTTTGTTTTGTTTTTGACAACCATAAGAAAGGTGAAGAAGTCTTCTATTATCCTCTAATACCCAAAACATGATTCATATTTTCCTCCGAGCCAGGTTAGAACTATCTGTTCAATTTTCTGTCATATAAGAATGATTTTGAAGATACTGATTATATGACTAATCCAAAATTAAAATTATCACCAGTGACAGAAGAACATGCAAACATAGCCCAGCTTCTGCTATATCTGTGGGTGTTTTACTGTTATGGTTTGTATTATTATATTGAGTTATTATATTTTTGTATTATTATATCAGTTTTTTTCAAATATTTTTGACATTTTTAGTAATTTTGTTGTGTTTCTGTCTTTGTTTGTTTTGTATGTCTATATAGTTTTTATTAATTTTTGTTTCAGTTTTAGTACAGCTGTTTTAGTACATCAAGTTAAACTAAATGAAAACGAGAAATATTGCTTTGGCAACTAGCTGAAATTAAATATTTCTTATATTTTAAGTAATTTTTTTATGGTTTTATTTTAGATAACTATAATAACCCTGTTAACAACATCCACACAACAAGAAAAAATGGCAGATTTTGTGGAAAAAAAAAAGTTATTTATGAACTCTTTAAGTTCTGTGACATTAAGTAGCCTATTTTAACATATTTTTACATTCCTCCGCTGATTGTAAGCAGGGTTATTATAATATTGAAGTAAAGTACTTGATGTACTAAAATAACTAAAACTAAAATAAAAATGTATAAAAAAGGAAAATTAAAAAACTGATTTAAAATATTAAATGAAAACTATAATAGTATCTCAATGATACATTAAATACATTTTTTTGTCATTAAAACTGCTTTTATTTTGATAAGTGCTTTAAAGCTTATACGTATAGCCTATGCATATTTAGAAAAATCTTAATTCTTATTTCGTAAAGAAGACAACAAAAGCTTGTGATTGTAAGCTTTTTGCAAATCAGCACAAATTTATTAGTAATCTCAGTTTATATAGAATGACAGAGAGTCTATTTTGATGTGGGCACAACTACACACTGGTGTTCATTTATCAAAACTGGTGTGACCATCTACAATGTCCAAACTGGAGGACTTGAATCTGAGACGGGCTGCCACTGGCATGTGATGTACACACATGCATAAAATGACAGAATTAGCCTGCATGCTCTGTAGTGGAATATCACAGATGTTTTCCAGCCCCTCTCGTCTATCTCACCCTCCCTCTCTCTCTCTCTGTGTCCTTTTTTTTCAGGACTTATCGACCACCGCTACTCACAATTTATTGGCGCCTTTACTTTCCCTCAGAATTAATGACAGAGCAATTATGAAGAGGGCCGTTTAAAAGCCTGATGGGAGATGCAGTCTGTAAACGCCTCCAATCAGACAGAGTGCAGAACAAAGAAGAAAAAGAAGAGAAAAACAGGCTCTTATGAATCGCATTTTAATTTTCCATCACTTCCCCTGGAAACAAAATCTTTCAAAGAGCATCAAATTACATTAATTGTGAAGTTGTTATTAGAATTGTTTTTTTTAAATCACTATAATTCTTTATACAATAACAATGTGCAAGTATGGCTATTTTTGTTTGTGCGCAATAATTAAACAATTATAAGGCTTTAAAATAAGGCTGCTTTTGTACAATCCTGTCATTCTGCCCTTTTCAAACATTTTCAGATTTGGCTGTGAAAATGGTTCTTTTAATAAGTCTTTTATATGCTGTAAAGTTGTTGTGAACATTTCTACACCTGGAAATGTGAAGACGCTGTGATCTGTCAAAGCCAAGGAGAAGATGCTCTCTTGCTCTGTGATAAAGCAGCACAGTAATGATACTTTATGAAAGAGCAGAAGATGAGGCTAGAATGCGCAAAAAATTGCTAATTAAAATAATCAAATATACAGTACATAGTCTAAACCAGTGTTTCCCAACCGGGGTGCCGTCTGTCGAGAGCAGGGGTGCCGTGTAAAAAATCCTTTTTTAATATTTTTAAATTGCTAAAATGTTCAAAAAAGCATCTATTATATAATATCCATTTCTGATGTCGCCAATAATTAGAGATGCACCGAAATTTCGGCTGCCGAATTAGTTCACTGCTCAGGTTTCACTTTCACGTGGTGTGACGCTCTGCGTATTATCCCGCTCTATGCGTGTGCGCTCCGCTCAGTCGCTCCACTCGTATACCGTTCATGCGAATCGGAACAGCAAAGTCCACTCAAAAATTGAGCCGACAGGAAACATCGATGTAGTACAGTATTGTTTCTGTCTGCAATAACCTTACTGTGTTGTAACATGGTGTGGTATATGCATGGGCAACTCTGGTAAGGCTGCCCTCTCATTCATTGATCTGCTAACCGCTATGTTATGCTCACGTGTTCTGATAATAATAGCTTTCTAGGACTAAACATTATTTGGATAATTGGAAAAAAAAAAATAAAGTTAAATATCTTAACCCTACTGTTAGACCTACCTGAAAAACTAAAAAGCAATTCATTTAATTCGAAGGCCTGTCGTTATTTTTTATTTGTGCTATCATTATTAATTTCTTTATTTGTTCTTATTTTATTACTGACTGCTTACTTGTCATTTTTTATTCAATTCAAAGTTTGAAATCAAGCTATCTCGTGCTACTGCACCAAAATTACCCCACTGTAAAATAAAAAAAACACTGAGTGAGCAAAAATTTGTGAGATAGCTAGTTATAATGGTAATTAAATAATGTTTACATATGTATAAAAGCCTACATTAAAATCTGTCATATAAATTGGTCTCTTCATTAGAAATTAGCCTACTGATTGCCACCATTGATGGACAAATTCTTTTAATAATATTAAAAATATCTGTATGACATTATATTCTGCAGTTCTTCCCTGTTGTACCGAATATCTATACTTTTCAAATTATCATATCGAAGTTAGAAATTCAAATATTGTGACAAAATTAATTTTGTAGGGTGCCACAAGTTTGTTAAAATTTCCAAAGCGTGCCGCGACTAAAAAAAGGTTGGGAAACACTGGTCTAAACTGTCAGTGCCAAATGTCCTTTAATTTGTTATTAGACATTGTTAGCATTTTCTCTATAAAAGGAATAGTTTCGCCTCGTTCCAAACCTGTATGACTTTTGAGGAAAAAAAGAAATACAAGAAAAACAAACAAACCAAAAAAAAAATATATATATATATTATATTTTGAAGAATTTTACAGCCGAGAAGCTATAAAAATTAAAATAATGCATGGTAGATGTGAATATTATCAGTGAATAATAACTTCAGAAGATCTTAGTAGAAATATGGTGCACAAATCATATGAATCAATTTCATGGTGCTTCTTTACTGCTTTTTTTGGGGAGTTTGAGAGACATGGTCACATCGAAGTGTCACATCCTATTGACTTCAGGACGAAGGACCTGGAAGTGCAAATGTAAAAGCTTGTTCCCAAGTATTCCTGCAGCACCTTATGAACTGTTGTTGTCTGTAAAGTTGTGCGTGAAAATTCTTACAAAAAAATTCTACTTTAGTGTTCCACAGAAAAAGTCATAAAGGTTTGAAACGACAAGGTAAAGGATGCCAGACCTTTTATTTTTAAGTGAAGTTTCCCTTTAGGTACTTATAGAAAGAACTGGAATCTATAGAAATTAATTTCAATCAGTAGCGATTGAGATCATGTTAAATGATACAGCTTTTCTTTTTATAGGAAATGGTGCCACCTACAGTAAATTGACCAAATGTAGTGAAAGAAAGTTTGGTCATCAAGATATGATCCGATCTCATCCGATATCTCTCTCAGCTCTACAGATTTGAACGTGTCAGCCAGGGAAACTCCTAGGAGATAAACACAAAGTCCCATATTAAAGACAACAAAAGTTCTGTTTACACATGAATAAACTCCATTGAAGTCGATCCTGTTTATCTCAAAATGCTTTTGTAACACTAGAAAGTTTCCATTCATCGTTGGGGAAGCCCTTTGAGTGTCAGTGTGACATTCTCAGAGAGTTTCAGTGTTCCAGGCCGCTATGACACTCAATCCTTCAATATGTCTGCATGCTGTTGCCAGGATACACCCGGCACAACAAAGAGGGTCACAACTTTCAATAATGGGGGTCTCATAACTTTCAAGAATAGAAAGGTCAGTTATGTTTAATGTGTGTGTATGTGAGAGGGGGAGCAGGGTAAAAAAAAAAACGTTTGAGTATTGAAATTTACAGTTACACCGGCCTTGTGATGTTATGAACTCTAAACAGTCAAACATGTCAGAGGCCCAACACCACACCGCGCTTTTTCCAATAACTTAAAATTTAGGTGTTTTTTTCCCCTCTATGAGCCCCATATTCTCCTATATACGTAATACTATATGATCCATAAACACGTGATTTATCAAATATGATACTGAACAAAAAACACATGCACATTTTTAATTTTATTTTGATATTTTGTCTAAAGGTTTAATAAACATATTAGATTTATCTGACTATTATTGTGTATGACTGTCACAGTTGCCTACGGCGGTGGAGCGAGGAACGAAGGGACGAGGGAATAACAATTATAACAGTCTTTTTAATAATCCAAAGGAACCAGGAACAAACACGTAGCAACGGGGAGTTGACGTTTAAGACTCGACAAAGAAACATGGGGCAGACTACACTTTAAATACAAAACTTAACGATGGATTAAATAAGACACACCTGAATCAAATGGGACACAATAGGAACAGGAACTACCAAATTAGGGCATGAAACACGGGAAAACTGGGTCAAGGGGAGCACAAACGCACTCTGGCAGTCCAGGGGCGTGACAATGACAGGCTTTACGGGGTTAATTAAACAACTATACAGGAAACGCTTAATTTTATTCAGTGGCCCAAACGGAACAAAAATATACATTTTGGAGCAGTTGCTGATAATTACATTACCCAAAAATAAGCTGAAATTCTGAAAGCTTGTAAATCATTGAGATCATTATAACAGTATAGCAGACTACTTATATAAAATAGATACAAATATCAGTTTTCACTCTATATTTGTTGTAGTAAGATGATATTGAATTGCTTAGTTTTATGATCAAAGGTCTGTGGTTTTTATTGTGGGGGGCAAAATTGTAACACTTAAGTATAGGGACCAATTCTCACTATTAACTAGTTGCTTATTAGCATGCCTATTATTAACATATTGACTGTTTATTAGTACTTATAAAGCACATATTCTGCATGACCATATTCCACATCTCTAATCCCACCCAATATCTAAACTTAACAACTACCATACTTACTATTAATAAACAGCAAATTAGGAGTTTATTGAGGCAAAAGCCGTAGTTAATGGTTTGCTAATAGCAAGAATTGGACCTTAAAATAAAGTGTGACTGGCAAAACATATAATGCAGTGCAATACAATGATGACTAAGAGATGTACAAATAAACGTAAGACCTTTGTTCATCTTTGGACTATCCCTTTAAAAGCCTGATGCATCATATTTGATACTACATTTTAACATGATTTTTTCTAAAAAATTAAATGATGTATGGATAATCAAGTAAACCTAAGTTCCTTGATTCAGCCCAGTAAGTGGTAAGTTTTCATCTTGAAATATTATCACAATATACTGTAAAAGTTATTCTTATATTGACTTCATAAAAATCAGTAAAGATTTCACAGCAAATAAACACATGACCCAAAACCTGAAGGGGGATGGTTGAAATTTTATTTGCTTATAAAGTATATACTATCAATCAGGAGATAGTATGCATGTAGTAGATTGCGTACAACAGGTTTTTCAGCAGTACAACAGTTTTTATCATGCTGACAATTTAGAGGCCTTGGTTGCATATCAATTATGATTCAGTAGGCTTTATAGGATTAAAATGAGAATATACAACTAAGTAGTGTTTTATCTAAATTGTTAATGATATTCCAGCTGATTGAACTATAATGTAAGGCTGTGTGTGTGTGTGTGTGAAGTACCTGTTGTTTGCGGTCTGAGGCTGGGTCTATAAGTACGTTGAGGAGGCTGGGCATTTGTGTGTTGTTCAGACTCTCCTGTAGTGCACTGCGGAGTTCCTCCACTGTTCGGACCAGATACCCACGACCCCCAAACGCACTCATCACCTGCTCGTACCGTGCCTCTGGTAGCAGCGTAACCGGAGGAGCACTAAAACACACACAGGTAAGTCTTATGTAAGATTTGATACTTGCTTGGTTCGATAGATATTAACCTTACTGACAGCAATTTTGTCTCATTGCATTTGCAGTTAAACCCAATCTTTTAACATGGAGCAATTTGATGTATTATCTTCATTCCATCTTAGTCCAAGATAAATCGTAGATAAGTAGTGTCACACAAAATTATAAAATAAAATCTAAAATTATAAAATAATATTAATCCAAGTATTAAGTGTTAAACTTGGATGAATCTGTATAGCATGTTTTAATATGCTGGTAGGAAAACTAACAATACCATCTACTGTCAAAAAGGAGAAGTACATCCCTTCTTATCAGAAGCGTAGATAAAACATATCTCTGAAATTAAAAATTAACAGAGAAGAGAGATTAAAAGCAGAAGAAGGGAAATTCCGGTAGCACTTTATTTTACAGTCCTGTTACTAATGGACATACTATGTACTTATAGTAATAACAATAACTAGGTAACAACCCTGAACCTACCCCTAAACCTAACCCTACCCTATGTAGTTACCTTATATTACCAGAACTTTCTTAGGTAGGTACACTGTAAGTACATGTAAGTTCACATACTGTAAAATAAAGTGCAACCGAAATTCCTGCATAAGCTTTAACTAGGGATGCACAATATATCATAACCATATTAGTTATTGATTGGTTATTGATTTTTAGTTTTTATTATTGACCATTTTTTATATTTCCGCTTTTAAACCTTTTAAAACTGAGATGTCCAAACCGGGGATTGCGGGACAAAGTTGAGCCCTGATGACCTTTGATTTGGCCTGCCTAGCCACATCACATGAGGGAGGAAAATAGACCCTCATTTAAGTATTTTTGGCCCTAGCAGTAAAAGGTTTGGGCACCCAGAATGAACCCAGACCTTTCCTTTAATGCTCTAGACTCACATGGTGGTCATGTCTCCCATCTTTTCCATCTCTTTCCATGTCTTTGGATCCACTCCACTGTAGATGCCATTGTTGTTGATTACTATGATGATGATTGGCAGTTTATATCTATTCAGAATTAGGAAAAAAAAATAAGTGCAGAGTGTTTATAGTGGCAGAGCAAACAGAACCATTTTATTATGCTGCACACTGCATAAATGCCCTATAGGTGGAGCTGTAAGTGAATGTTTCATTCACCTGCACATGGTCTCCACCTCCATTCCAGAGAAACCGAAGGCGCTGTCTCCCTCTATACACACCACTCTCTGAGCGCTCTTCTGCGTCTGCTCCAAAACTGCTGCTGCAATGGCAAATCCTGGACCCACTCCCATAGTGCCAAAAGTACCAGCATCTAACCTGTATAGGACATTCAGGTAACTGCTCTGGACATCACACAGGTAGAACTCAACTTTAACAGAATTTTCTAGTCTTAGTATCTGAGCTATGGTACTGTACATTATTTAAATTTCCTTACCAGTAAAAGAATCTTAAAGAAAACAATATGTTGTATGGTTAAAATGAAATGTGAGTTCTCTCTTGCTTTTCCTGTGATCCAAACATAAACGTTGATTGCTCATTATCTAAACATAAGTTGTTTTTGTGATCTAAACAACAAAAGATGTTTTTTGTGATCAAAACATAACAATAGTGTTTTTCTTGTGATCTAAACATAAGTTGTTTTTTGCAATCTAGACATAACAAAAGTTTTTTTTTTATCAAAACATAGTGTTTTTCTTGGGTTCTAAACCTAACATTTTGTTTGTCATGATCTAAACATAACAAAAGTGTTTTTCTTGTGGAGTACATACAACAAAAGCTGTTTTCTCTTACTATAAACATAATATTTCCTTGTAACCACAACATAAATAATATTTGTTTCATGACTTTCTCTCAGCATAAAAAACTTTCACTCTTCATTTCACTCATCAGCCACAAACCATTTCTGTATTTGAAATGTCACATCAGAGCGGCCTTAAAATTTGCCATTGTCATGACAATCAGCACACATCGGTTTTTTTCTGTTGTATGTTTATTTGTGTTTATAAATAATATAAAAACAATTTAATTCATGTTTCTTTTGGAACTAATTCAAGGTCTGGATCTGGACCACTAATTGGTGTTCTTTGATTATAGGGATAAAAACTGTAGTCATTCAAATACAGAGAGCTTCGTCTCTTGTCCAGCTGTGAAAAGTGGGGGAGGAAAATGTCTCTCACCTGTGTCGTGGGAGGTAATTGAGCAGCATGGTGCGGCCGATGTCCATAGTATTCGCTCCCTCGCTTACTATGATGCAGTCTTTGGGCAGGAGCTCAGAAATGTGGTGGAACGCTGTGTAATAGTTCATGGGCAGAGTGGACCGGAGAGCAAGACTCTGTGGGAAACAATAATAATGGTTCACTTTACACCATAATCGTTAAACACACAGTTCACATGTTAACATGAAAACAACCAATGCCATTTCATTACATCAAGTTAAATTACATCAAGTAGTTCATTACATGCTAATAACACACGAGCTCACCTTTGATATCTGAGCATTGGCAGTCATTTTCTCTTTCAGTGTTAACCACCATTGTGAATCAGAAGGAAATCTCCAGGATCTTACCGTTTCCAACAGCTTCAAACAGTGCAGGAAAAGAGATATAAGGGGTAATTTCATGTAAAACATGATTTTCCATAACTTTTACACTATTTATTGATATTAAACTGTAAAAATCAGCACATTAAAGGGATAGTTCACTCAAGAATGAAAATTCTATCACCCCTACTTTGTTTCAAAACTTTATGAAACTATTTTAGTTGTTGAACACAAATGAAGGTATTTTGAAGAATGCTGGTAACCAACCAGCTGACGGTAGCCATTGACTTCTATAGTAGGGATGTAACGATGCACCCCGAGCCAGTTGAAAATCGATACAGATATGTGACGATTCACAACGAGTTGTTAAACTAATCGCGATACAATTAGGGGTAGGTGTTTATATGAATGTATCTCTGAGGGGAACTGACTGTCTTTAGAAATGTTAAGATGGTATTTTCTTTTCATCTCGCCTCCGTATAATGCAGTATAATAAAACAGTGTTCATAAGCGCAGCTCTGCTTTGTTTACAGCGGCAACCAAGGAAACGTTCTATCACTGTTGTTCCATAAGCGCCACCTGCTGTCAGAGAGTGAATTTGCATTCTTATTCATCCTTTCTGCTGTTTTTGTTTCATGCAGATTTTTTATGTAGTATAGTTTCACAAAACTAAAGTCAGACCATTCTGTTTTTGCTTCAAATTTAGAAATTATACAATCTAATTTAGATTCAAAACTGCTCATGCTGCATGTATGCAGCATCTTTGTTTGGATCGTGATTAAAAGCGTTTGCCACTAATTTTAAATGGAAAGAGCACAGGTAAAACCTTAATTTGTTTATATGAAAAGATTTGTTTTATTATTTATTTATTTGATTTGAGGTTTGTTTTAAAATTTCTATTTAGTTTTGTTATTTGACATATTTCAATTTCACAAAAAAATGTGCAGCATTTTGTCCAAGTAATAATAAAAGGACACCTTTTCATTTATAATGTCTTAAATCTCATTTTGTTAAAAAAAAAAAATGAATCGTACGAAAATTGTATTGTGAAATCAGTATCATGAATCGCATTGTGAGTTGAATAAATCGTTACATCCCTATTTCATACATAGTATGAAAAAATAAAATACTATGAAGGTCAAAGACTACCATTAAATGTCCAGTTACTAACATATCTTCTTTTGTGTTCAGAAGAAGAAAGAAATTCATACAGGTTTAGAACAAGTGGAGTGTGAGTAAATGATGGTTGGGTGAACTATCCCTTTAAGATATGACTGACCAGTTATACTTATTAACACTCAGATTCAGTATTCTCTAATATGGTCGGAGGTTAAGAGGTTAGCCAAACAAAACAGGTCATTAACATAGAAAACCCTTAAAGGTACAGAAAAATGTACATTTAAAATAAGGGTAAATGATACATTTTGACATTATAAGAGCAACTATAAGGGAATCAATGCTTCAAAACATACTGGATTTCAACAGGACATTAGCAGTCTCTCACAGACCCCATAGAACATACAGAATGCCATGATGCAGATGCAGAAAAAGTGTGTAAAACTAAAAACATTGCATTTTATGTAAGACGACTGAGGATATACTGCAGTTTACCTGTCTGACCACAGCTCCTATGTCTCCAAGTAGAGCAGATGCGGCTCTCACATTATTACTCAACTCTTCAGCACACAGATCCACCTAAACAAATTCACACAAGAGTCCACACTGAAGATCATTTATGGCATGTCTTTATGGCAAAGTTGCAGAAACATACTGAGTGTCCAGGGTGTAACAACCTGAATGATCTTCACATGGGGACTGAATCTGGGTGGAAAACCAAAGTGCAGGATCCAGTTGAGTCTGGCACCCAGCAACACTATAACATCAGCCTGCAATAAAGCTCTAGAAAAGAGAGAGACGGGCATCACACCAGTCCATCAAAAGGAGATTATTTTGGAAAGATCATTTTGATACATATGCACACCTGGACCTGGCCGCAGCAACACAGTTAGGGTGGTCATCAGGCAGTATTCCTTTCCCCATAGGTGTGGGAAGGAAAGGGATCCCAGTCACCTCCACCAGCTCCCTGACCTCCTTCTCTGCCCTGGCATACGCTGCACCTGCAGCAGATCACAGTTCAACATTGCTTTGATCAGTTTCAGCTGTGAAGATATCATCACTCTTGGTCATTCAGTTCTATTCTGTTCACCTTTGCCGATGATGATCAGAGGCCTCTGAGCCGCTCTGAGCAGCCTGACAGCCTGTGTGATCTCTCTGCTGTCAGCCTGACTCACAGGAGGAGCAGGACAGCAGGAAACAAACCTAGAGAAAAATGAAGACACATGCAATGCCATTTTGCACATTTCAGTACGCAAAAGAAAACTGATCAATAAGTGATCACATCACAAAATACAGTTGGTTAGGAAGCTCCCCATTGCTCTGATTAGTGTTTAACTGAACATAAAGCTCACCTGACATTGGCCCGGTCTATTTTGGCGTTCACCATGTCTCCAGCTATGTCTATGTAGGACGCTCCTGGACGGCCATAAATGCTGCTCCTTACAGCCTAACAAAAACACAAACATTCCAACTAAAATATAAGGGGGAAAAAAATCTAATTTAAAGGATTAACAAAAACTTTAATAGTATCTTAATGATACATAAATGACATTGCATAGTACATAGTATATTTGGCCAACATTTGAAAAACATCCTTTTTTAAGACAAGACAAGATTTGTCAAACAAATCAGTGTTATTTCTGTATTATTTATTTACTATATTATTATTATTATATTTTGAATTAGCTTCTATTTTTACATTTTCAGTTTTAATTTAAATTATAGTTCGTTTAATATTTTTTTCTTTTTTATTAGTTTTATTTCATCTTTATTTAATCTTATTACTATATGTATAAAACTCTATTTCTATTTAGATTTAATTTATTTTTTAATTTATTTAAGTTTTTTTCATTTAAGCTATTCATCTAATACTTATATATTTTATTGATCTTCATTTATCTTATTTTATTTAATATTTATGCTTTATTTTATTTCAGCTTTATTTCAATATTGAATGTGTTTTTTTCAGTTAACAAAAACAACAGTGAAATTTTTTTTTTTTTTTGTCTCTGAACATAATTAACATATATCAGAGCTCGGCTTTACTTAACATGACAGTATGGCCAAATGGCTAAATTTGTACATCTCTTTAAACAAGATGAGTCCTCTATATTTCTTCCTGTAAGAGAAAAAATTTCATTTTAAAGGGGTCATATGATGCGATTTCAAGTTTTCCTTTCTCTTTGGAGTGTTACAAGCTGATTGTGCATAGATAAGATCCCTGAAGTTGCAAAGACTAAAGTCTAAAAATTTCTAAAAATGCAAAAAATGTACATGTTAAATATCTGATAAAAGTTTAGCATTTTTGTCAACTGACAGACATGGCCTATGAACCACGAAACTTAAATTTTGATTAAATATTTACTTTTTCAACTACAGCTGGTATCATCTCAAGACTGCTTGGTCGAGCAGAAAACTTGCTATACAGACGGCAAGCTTCAACCTGGTGAGGAACAAGAAAGAGAAACAAGATGAACAAGAGGTGAGAAACAAGAAAGCATTTAAGAGACACACAAAAACAATACAGAGTACTGTTGGTGTTTTCTTTCCTTGAATTACTGAAAATACATTTTTGAGTCTGAATTTTGAATCTGTTGCTTAAGGGATCAATTTCATATCTATACCGCAATAACAAACTGTTTTTCTATCAAAGCCAAACATTTCCTATCAACCCTACCTGAGGAAACTCCTGAAACGCTCCTGTGGTTTCTTGGTTCCTATCAGATGAGCCGCCAATAACAATGACAGGCCTATGAATTCAAACAAGAGAAGAAAAGTACAAAAACTGCCCATCAATTCGCTTTAATCTTAAGTGAATTCAGCAGTGTAGAGCTACCAGCAGTTCATGTTAGCATTGGCCATTCCTCCAAGCGCATGAATCAGCCCAGGTCCAGACACAACCAGGCACACAGCTGGCCTGGAAAATTAAATGTAACTTCATCACAAAAAGAGCACAAAAAAGTAATACTGAGAAACCAACTGACATATTCATACCGTCCTGTCAAATACCCAATAGCAGATGCAGCATAGCAGGCCTGTTAGGAGAAAGAAAACACACCCAGACAGTCTTCAGTGTAATGAAACAGGAATATATTTTAAATAAAAGTGAAAAGTGAGACTGTCTTACTGCTTGTTCATTGCGCATGCCAACATACTTGATGCCCGCTGCTTGGGCAGCCATGGCCACTTCGATGATAGGCACGCCAACAATGCCAAACATGTACTCCACATTCTGCACATGGAGTTGAATAGAAGTAAAGACATACCTAATAGACATACTAATATGTTGAATATTAATTTATTAAAAGTTGTTTCTGGCAATCTAAGGCACAATAAAAGAAGCAGTACACACATAGGTCAGGGGTTTTCAAACTGGGGTCTGGGAACCCCAAGAAAAAAAAGAGAGTGCTAGAGGGTTCATGTGAATTTTTAGAGTAAAGAGTTGTAAAAAAAAAATAAAGAAAGAAAGAAAAAAAGAGTAAAAATAAATAAGATTAGCCAAATAAAATTGATGAAAAAAAAAAAAAAAGTTGATTAAAATACATAAAAGTTGACTTGATGATATGATATATATATATATATATAAACTGACTAAAAATAAATAAAATTTGATTTAAATTACTAAACAACACATCTAACAGTACGATACTATAGTAAATAAAAAACGTAATGATGTAAAAGAAACGAAATATTTTCCAAATAATAATTTACACATATTTATGTAATATTCATTTGTCACAGTATTAACGTCCATCGCATTAAAATGATCACATTTAGGGGTCCTGAAAGCATCTGAAAGATTGAAAACCCCTGGTTTAGGGTACATATTTAGTCATGGTGTTACAGTTTTTTTTTTATCTAATCATATCAGAAAATACAGAAAATTACACACACACACAAACTTATATTCTTATTAATTTTTGAATTGCATTTTTTGACAGCTCTATTGCGCATGCGCAGCAATTTTGACACACTGTCCAAGTTCAATAGTACAGCAGGCGATGTTGCAAAGAATGTAATAATAAGACTGTATGTACACGTTTATTCTTGACCAAGTGACTAATTGCTAGAGGACAAATGTTTTTGATAAAAACTCCCTTTGCAAGACTATTTCAAAATATGCAGGAGAAACTTTGAGAACTTTGAGAACCCAGAAAAGAAGCATACGACAACACAACACAAACCTGAGATTTGAGCGCCTCAGCGACCAGCTGAGCTCCAGTCACTTCATCCATAATCACCTTCACAACACATTCATTTCACTCAGAGACACATATCAAACTGCTCTTCTGTTGCTCTTCTGTCCGCCTGCTGCTCTTCTTCTGGGGTTTGTGTGTAAGTTAGTTAAAATAAAATGAAAGCTCATGTCTCCACCTACTGGATAACTTGATGTGATGTGGAGTGTGTACTCCTGTAATTTTGTCGCACTCCCATGATGCCGTTCATTCATTCATTCATTCATTCATGTATAGGCTATATGTGTTTTTTATTTATTTAACGAGTAGTTGCCATTTACAGCTGCTTATAATTAAGTACTGTCTGCTATTGGTATTGATTTTGTAATTATTATTATTATTACATTTATTTTTAATTAACATGTCACATGGACAATGTGACACTAAATACTGATTCTTTGCTTATTGTTAAAGTTAAAAAAAAAAGTTTATTAACATTCAATATTTGCTAGAAACTCATACATTATCATAAATCCATTATTCTTCCTTTACAGGTTTATGTTTGAAAAAAGGAAAGAATAAAACCCACATGATTATATAATCTCCCATTTAGTGTTTCTCTTCATTGGTATCTACTTTAACTTTCTGTCAAATTTTGCTCATCAATATGAAATTTCTACAGTTCATGTCGGTCAAGCAAGGTCAATTTATTCATGTATTAGAAACTTTGTATAGCCTATAGTGTTTCTAGAGATAGTGTTCATTAATTTTATTTTAAACTAACTTATTTTAATATTTATACAGAAATCATCAGCATTTAATAAATCTAAATTTTTTTTTTCAATATTATTTTTTATATATTATATTTATTGAGGTATTTTTGGATTTTCAGACACACACAAAACAACAATCACAAAACAAGACAAAACACACCTACACAGGTATGAGATTAACCTCAAGCTAAGGTAGAGGCAAGGGAGGTCAAAACAGACTTTTGCTCAATGTGACATTATGGACAAGTTCAAATAATAATAACAATAGAATAAAAATAATAAATAATCACCTATTTTAGCTTTAAACCAAGGGAGATAGGGAAAGTGCCACTAAAAATAGAGAGCAGATAGATTGTCGCTAGCTTTGACAAGTAATTGAGAGAGAGAGAACAAAAAAATCATAGAAAGATTAAAATATTCAAATGTGGTATTTAAGAAAATAAACACACACACACACACACACACACACACACACACACAACACACACACACACACACATGGGCGTATTAACATTGACACAGAAATGAAACTAAATTACAATTACAAAGTTTCAAGTGGTGTCATGGTCATTGGAAATTTTTAACAGGTGATTCAAGAGAGGCCTCCAAGAAGCTTCAAATAGGTCTATTTTTCCAGACATACTATATCTAAGCCTTTCTACATGAAGGGTGGAAGAAAGTTCAGACGACCAGATCTTGAATAGTGGCCTCGACTTTTTCTTCCAAATGCAAAGAATGGATACTATCATACTGTATAGGCACTCGGAAAGCGTGGTTAAGATGCTGCAAGGAGGCTGACCAGCCATGAACAGCAGTTGCAGGATCTAAAGCAGGGGTGCCCAAACTCGGTCCTGGAGGGCCGGTGTCCTGCAAAGTTTAGCTCCAACTTGCCTCAACACACCTGCTGGTAAGTTTCTAGTATGCCTATAAGAGCTTGATTAGCTGGTTCAGGTGTGTTTAATTGGGGTTGGAGCTAAACTCTGCAGGACACCGGCCCTCCAGGACCGAGTTTGGGCACCCCTGATCTAAAGGAAGCTCACATGCATAAGCTTCTAAATGAAATTGAAAAACTTCTGACCAGAATTCACCAAGTTTAGGGCATGCCCAGAAAAGATGACCAAGAGAACCCTCCGCAGATTCACACTTATTGCAGAGAGAGGAAATAGTAGGAAAGAAAGCATTAAGTTTAACCCTTGAGTAATGCAATCTATATGCAACACCTTGTACTGAATAAGTTGATGCCTGGCGTTAATAGAACAGGTGTATATATTTTTAAGACGTTTTGCCCAGTCTTCCTCAGAAACATGAATATCCAGTTCCTTTTCCCAATCGTTTTTCAGACGATTAGTAGAGATGTCTAACTGACTAGTGAAAAAAATCTACTAATTTTGTGACTAACTTTGGGGTATTGGGAACGCAAGTATAAGTAGTTTATGCAACTCATTATCAGCTGAAAGTGTTTCAAAGTTTGGTGATATAATGGAACGAATATCATTTCTAATTTGTAGGTATCTAAAGAAGTGTGAAGCAGGAAGGTCATATTTCTCTTTTAGTTGAGAAAATGTTGCAAAATTGTTGTCTATGTATAAATCTCTCAAGGTGAGGATTCCTTTTCTAGCCCAACCTATGAACACTGGGTCTAGTAGTGAGGGCTTAAAGGCAAGGTTACGACAGACAGGAGCAAAAAAGGAGGTACTTGGCAGTTTGAATGTCTTACTGATCTGACGCCATCTCCTGAGGGAGTTATTGATCATAAAGTGAGATCTTACTGCAGCTTTAGATTTCTCTGGGGCAGCAAATAGCAATGAGGAGAGAGATGTGTTTGAAGCACCCCTCTCAATCATAAACCATGAAGGGAGATCAGCTGAAAGACTATCAGGGCATGGGTCCTGCCAAAAGGTTAAGGCTCTATAATTGGCAGCCCAATAATAGTGTTGAAAATTTGGCAAACCCAACCCCCCCAATAACCTAGGCTTACAAACATGCAGTTTAGATATTCTATGTGCTTTAAAGCCCCAGATGAACAGCAGTACAATAGAATCTAAAGTTTTGAAGAACTTTTTGGGCAAATAAATTGGTAAATTCTGAAAAAGATACAAGAACCTGGGTAATATCACCATCTTAATGGCATTCACACGCCCCATCATTGAAAGTGGCAGGGTCCTCCAGTATTTTATATTGCTTTTCAAATTTTCTAACATAGGTAAAAAATTAAGTTTATATATATCCTTAGGGTCTCTAGATATATTAACTCCAAGGAATTTCAAACAATTTGTGGCTATTTTAAAAGGAAGACTACGCATAAAATTTAAGTCAATATTGTTAGTGACCGCCAAAAATGCACTTTTTTGCCAGTTTACTGAATAACCTGAGAGTTTACCGAATGTTTCCAATAAATTTAGCAAGGGTGGTATAGACTGTTCTGGGTTGCGAAGATATCGAATAATGTCGTCTGCATAGAGAGAAATATGAGGATTGATTCTGCCTAAATTTGGGAGCAATATTAAAGTGTTACATAGTAACTAGATGTGTACGTAGTATGTAACCACAGTGTAAGTACACATTGGTACATAGTATCTACAGCTGTAATATTTCTGTAACTACACACATGTAACAACCCTCCGAATGGTTTGTGTAAGTACAAATGTGTAACAGGACATATATAACTACATTTTGTAACAACAATATGTATAAGAGTAATTGGAACAATTTGATCCATGGGGTGGAGATGGGTAGGTTTAGGGGTGAAAATGGGATTTAGGGAGTGGAGATGGGTAGGTTTAGGGATATGTAAAGTGGGAGGAGTTGGATCTCGAGTTGGTGCACCACTGTAATACCAGTGTACTCACATGGTAACTCCTCAGGAACTGTCCACTTAATATAAAGTGTAACATTCTGGACACCAACCACAATTTATATGTAAAGCCTAACTTACTGGCCGCTGCTGTGTAACATCAGAGTAATTACACGATAAATCTAATATGAAGTGTAACACTTTCTTTACCAAAAAGTGCTGTTAGTCCTGTTACACACTTGTACTTTCATTACCAATAAGTGTTGTTACCAATGTCCTGTTACACATTTGTACTTACACATACCATTCAGTGGGTTGTTACATGTGTGTAGTTACACAAACATTACAGCTGTAGATACTATGTACCAATGTGTACTTACACTGTGGTTACATACTATGTACACATCTAGTTACTATGTAAGTACACAGGTATTAGGGCCACTTAATATAAATTGAGATGATCTATTGAAACTGGTTAAAACCGAAGCTCTAAGTTGTGTAGTCCCAGTCCTAGGATGAGTCCCATTCAATTTGGTCAAACGCCTTTTCTGCGTCCAAGGCAAGAACTGCAATACTAGTTTGAGACTCAAACCCGGTATATAAGATATTCATTAGTCGCCTGACATTAAAAATGGAGAAATGGCCAGGAATGAATCCTGACTGGTCATGATGAACAATTTTCCCAATACAATTATTTAGTCTGTTAGCAAGGAACCTAGTGAAGATTTTAAGATTGGGGTTCAAATGAGATGAAAAGGCGAGGCGCCTTTCCAGCAGGGAAAGATTTAATAGCATCTAGTATTTCTGCTATTGTTGTCTGCATTCAAAGCTGCCTGCTCTGCGCACCCCAACTTTGGAAGGTGTAACGAATGAAGAAATTATAGCTAATGCTGAGGTGTCCGAGCAGCCCTTTGATTTGTATAATTCTTCATAAAATTCTTTAAATGTATCATTGATTTCAGTGGGATTTGTTAAAACGACACCCTCCTTGTTTTTGATTTATGGATTGTCAATCATTTATTTTAAGACCTTAAAGAAGGGACCCTATATCCCAAGCTTTCTGGATTTGTCTGCTTCTTTGACGGGTTTCTTTTTGTTAGTATAAATTAAGGATGGAATGTAAGTAGAAAAGAGCAGACTTTAAATATTTGACCAGACGTCATTCACAAAGAACCATTCTTATTTATTTAGTAAACAAATAAACAACTACAAAGATTTCAACTAGAGGAATTATACTTTTGAAATAACCAACGCATGTCTTATTACTTACGTATAAACACAATATCTATGGCATGTTTAGCTTTTAGCAACTAGTTTTTAACTTTGTAAAACATTTATAACAGAAAACATTATATTAGAGAAATATATCAAGAAAAACTGAAATTTGACTATACTACACATCATTACAAACATAATGACTTTGTCAACATTTCTCAAGCTATTAGATCTAACAGCCGATTTACATGTTAGACATTGTCCCACTAAAAATTATATCTTCAACTAAACATCATAAATGTCATTGTGAAGAAAGAGGTCATACTTGTCATAACCAGTATTTTCTACATTGCTGTTTTTGTTCTCCTTCACATTCGTTTTCCTGTTCATCGCTTGAGCTTCACTCTCTCTGCCTTCAAGATAGGACTGCAGGATCCGGAAAAACTGTGAAAATATTGGACAGATAAATGACGACATGAATTTAAAATGCAGTGTGTTATTTAAATATTTGCATTATAAGAACAAAAGAATAAATGAAGCTTACAAATACACAGTGTCTGACTAAATAATATACACGTTAGTCCATAAATATCAATTTTAGATTCTGCCTCTGAATTCTGGTTATAAAAAGTCTTAATCAAATGTAATCTTAGTCTTCATCCTTTTGTGCCAAATTGGGACTTTTATCACACAAAACGTTTTTGAGACTCCAACAACATTTTAAGGCAAGACACCTCAGGTGTATATGGCAAAAAAACTGAACAAAACGATATCTTTGTACTTCTTTAGTTGATTGATTACATAACGAATTTCAAACATTTTTTGTATTATACACATTAACTGAAGTGTTATGTTTTGGCATTATCTAATTAAATGTGCTCTAATTTGCTTACATTTCCAGAAGAGAGATCTGAACACAGGATAAAGCCAGGTTAAAAAAAAAAATATTTTTTTTTTTTTACATATTAGAGCTAAATGTTTTTATAAAGGCTATTTTGCATATCTCTTTGTATCACTCCATAAATCAGAAAATATTTTTTATCATATTTTTTTAAGAATAAACTGTTGCACAAACTGAAATGAACAAACCCTTCTATGAAAACCTTCAAAATATAGATAGGAATAAAACTGTAAAGTTTGATGTATGTAGTGGAGATTTATGGCTCAGTGTAGGAAAAAAAAATCATTTTGAGAAAACGGCCTTTAACGATACATATTTTCATTTAAATCTACAGATGCGAAAAGATAAAGTGCAATGAAATAAACACCTTAATAAATAGTATTCTGGATGTTTTCTTTCCAATAGTCTGAAACAACACATTAAGATCAAAAAAAGCTAAATAGCCCAAAATCTCAAAAATAGCCAGTGGAGGGGGAACAAATTCCTAATATAAATCAAATTCTTAATAAAAATCATCAAGAAGGATCAATTGCTGTCTGACTCACCAGGGTCCTGCTCTGTGGGTTACTCAGAGACTTCCACTCTTCATTTGAGAGGTCCGACTCAACCGAGACCATCAGCAGTGTCATCAGAGCCAATACTGTCAACCTGGATGCCAAACACAAACACAGAGACATTACAGAGTCTTCCTCAGACCACAACATCTTCACCTGACCGAAAGAACTCACATGTTTGCAGTGGCTGTGATTGCCAGGTCAGTTTGCAGTTGGGTTGCCTCGGTTTCCCAAAAGCTTTCTGCCCCTGCTTTTATACACAGCATAAGAGGCATGCCATACATGAACAATTTGCACCTTCTGGCAAATTGGCATTTCCTTTTTTCTCAAAGAAAATCTGGACAGACACTGAGTGCCATAATTGATATAATTACCCTTATTGCGTCATCATGGCTCCCTTAGAGACATATAACTCAGAATAGCCTCTTATAATGATGGTGGTATTTATGGCTTAACCTTTAAAGGGGCATGATGAAGGTAAAAGACTACCGGACATATAAGTGAAATACAGGAATCGAAATTGTAGGAAATATTTTAATGAATATGGTCAAGGACGAATGTTGACAACCAATTATTATTTTGCACTAACAACCAGTAGTTTGAAAGCTCAAAGGGAGACTTTTTTTTATTGCATATCCCACAGAACGATAAAAAAACCCCCCCAAAAAAACCAGCCATGAGCACTACTGCTTCTGAACTTAGTTCTGAGACATTTTATACTTTTTTTTTCAAATTCTGCTGCCGTTTCCTATTGCTAAATAAAAGATCTGTGTGCTCTGCTTGTCTGTGGGTCTTTATATTTACAGGATAATTTAGCACAGGGGTCTCCAACTTTTTTCCATTCGAGAGCTTTTTAAAAATGAAAGTGGCTGAGAGCTGCCCTTAAATCTCTTATATAATGTATCAATCCAAACTGTTATACATGGTAAAGCCTAATAGGCTACATGTTAAAATGTGCTGGAAATGTTCAAAAAGTACTGATACACACACTGAAATCATTTCAGAAACAAAAGTAGCAACACTATGCACTTTTTGGGTGCACAAACAGTGAAATAAAAACATTAAAAACAATGGCCGGATTTTAAACTAACAAAAAGTATTAACATAACATGTTATCTACTGACATGTACTAGGCCTACATCTTAAAATAAAGTTTTGACAAAAAAAAATAAAGATAAACCCACTGATCTAGGCTATATATAACTCTATTATAGATCAGTGGATACGACATTTTATTTCGACTTTTTTCTCGAAATTTAAGATTTTTCTCGCAATTTAACAACTTTAATCTCAAGATTGTTTTTTTTTATTATTATTTTTTATTATTATTGCTTGGCCCTAATCCTCTTCCATTCAATTCAGTCACTTTGCAGTCTTGCAAGTTTGGTCTACATGGTTGGTCTCTGACAGAAAGGGAGATTCAACCCGGTCATAAATAATAAATAATATTAATTAAAAAATATATATTTTTAACGAAATGTACTGGGTTAAATATGTTTAACACAATAATATTGCTTAATTATACTTTCTAAAGATTTTCCAAAAAATTGAGATTAACTGAATTGACAGCCCTATTTTTAGTCTACATAAGACTTGTTCTTAAAATAGAAGAATTTTAAAGAATTTTATTTAGATACATGTTATTTGGTTTTAACTATAGATGACAGAATAGTATTACAAAATTGCATTCCTTGAACTCTGGCCCAGAGAAACAACTGATTTTTTTATTCAGGGTTAATCAATATTACTTAAATCTTAACTGAAGAATTATAATTACTTTCAGAGTCTAAATGTAATTGGTTTATTCCAAACAGAGTATCATGCCCCATAAGTGTATTGAAACTATAACGCTTTAATTTCACACTTAAATGAAAATGTTTAGCAGCTAATCGTTGCAGGAGAACAGCTCTCACTGAAAGTACATTTAAACTGAGATCTGAGAACTCTGAACTCTTCTGCACTCTGTCCAGCTAAAAAACAAAAAGACAGCATGTGTTGAACCTTCATGAATCCTTAGAAATTACAGACAATTTTAGAACACATTCAAATGTCATTACAAATACTGGTAGGAGAAATTAAGAAACAATTGGTAAGATGTAACTAAAAAAAATACTATATGATTAGACTATATATAATTCTAATAAAAATATATAGGTAGCTTATCTTTTTTTAAAAGACAGAAAACCCCCTACAAAATATGGAACAAAGGTTCACTACTCAATGTGATGTTTATACACAAGGTTCCTCATTCTGTTTCTATTATTTTAAAATATATATTATTTTTATGAATATCACATTTACAAAGAACAATTATAGGCTTTTAAAGTTGAGCTAGAAGTCTGAATTAATATATGAACTAATATATATATATATATATATATATACCACTCACCGGTCTCGAGTCCCACAGAGGAGCTCCGGAAGGATAAAAGGAGTAGCTACGACTGTAGGCGCGTTTCCATTACCCTTCAAATTGCGCAAATTGAAATTGCGGGTTGAAAATACGCCTAATGGAAACTCGTCAATTTCGCAAAAACGCCCATATATCGCAAAAAAGTTTTTACGCTCGCATGAGTTTTTTTTTTGTTACATATATATACATATACATAATACAATATAATATTCATGTGATTGTGAATAATTATAATTGCTTTTTTTATTCACTACTGAAATTTTAAAGGGGTCATATGACGTTGCTAAAAAGAACGTTATTTGGTGTAAAGAAATGTGTTTATGCGGTTCAAGGTTAAAAAACACATTATTTTCCACATACTGTACATTTTTGTTTCTCCTCTATGCCCCGCCTTTCTGAAACACGTCGATTTTTACAAAGCTCATCGTGCTGTGTATGTGAGTATGTGTGCTGTGATTGGCCAGCTATCCAGTGCGTTGTGATTGGCCGAATACCTCAAGCGTGAGACGGAAATGTTACGCCCCACACATACTGTTGATGCCGTGTCCGGCCGGAGCGACGAGACAAAAACATTAAAACCCATTATAAACGAGGCATTTGTTGCATCCAGTGGGGACATAATTACGGATTATAATGACTTATACTGTCATTTTACGCGTTGCGTTGCATTGCGCCACGTAAACATAAAACCCTGTCTGCATTTGTGATCAGAGAAATGACAAACAACAACTGCTACTCCACACTGCCCAAAACTCGCGTTTGAATCATCAGTGGCAAATCCTTTAAATGAAAACGTACTTACAGACTGAGTCAGAAGAAAAATTTAAATCGCATCATATGACCCCTTTAAGATAGGTCTGTACGTAACAATTCCATACTATTTCCAGGATTTCCTCGACCTGTAAATGGTTTTCTTAAAGCTGCAGTCTAGGGTTGGGTATCGTTTGAATTTGATCAATTCCAATTCCGATTCTGAAGTCAAACATTTAGAAATCAAACTTATTTATTAGGTCTCTTTTTGCAAAACATTTAATTGCTGCTAAATACCATGAACAAAAATCTGCCTCGATTTAAAGCTGTGTGTGTGCAAAATAGAGCTGCACAATACTGGATAAATTGACTTTTTTTTTTTTCTCTTTTAAATGGCGGTTGTGGTTCTCTCACAATTCTGAAGAAAAAATATTAGACAAACAAAACCTCATGGAATTTATGAATGGAATGATTCAATGACTCAAGATTTTCTTGTTTCATTACTGGATGAATAAGTGTTTTTTAATTAATTTTTTTGAAAGAATGATTCAAAGACAAATACATTAACAGCCCCTTTTCACCAATAATAATAACTAAAAAAAAGATGCGCACAGGATTTGATTGGTGGAATTGAAACTTTAATTTAACAACTGAAATTGGAATTAATTTTCGATTCCCAACCCTACTGCAGTCCGTAACTTTTGGTGCTCTAGCGGTTAATAAACACAACTGCATGAGTCTTGTGGAATAACATTGTAGCCGGAGCTACTTCTCTCCGTTTATGTCTATGACGAATCACGCAAGTACTGGGCTACTCCGCAGCGGTACCTACCCGAACCAGTCTAAAATAGTCCGAATATAAACACTTATTATAGGTGTACCGTAGTGATGGATTCATGATGTACTCGCTTATTACATAAAAAAATAAAAGTTACGGACTGCAGCTTTAAACATTTGATAAGAAAAATAAGATTCGAAGTATTGAACTCATTTATTTATTTAGTCAACCATAAAACATACAGGAATCTCTTGTTGTGAGTAGGGGCAGCAGCAGCCATCGACCGCACCAATCACTCTCCTTTTTCCCCAAGAAAAGGACAGGAAAGAAACAGATCCCTGCTGACCCCCTCTCAGCCGGGAAGCTGCATTGAACAGATTTCCAGTTTCAATCATTCCAAAAATCAAAGCTTGAAAAGAGACAAACACAGGTTTCTGACAGGCCATCACAGAAGGATCGAGTGGTTTGTTTTGCTAAATCAAAGTGAGCATACCTGCCCAAAAAAAGTCATGTTAATAAGAGCCAGAAAAAATATAATATATATTTATATTCATATATCAACATACAAAGAGATCAAATGCTGTTCTACCATTGGTTTACACAGTGTTCCTCATTCTGGAGCAAAGCATGCTGGGAGCCGTTTGCCTCTTCATTTTCAGTGCTTTTCACAGACGTAGTGTTGAACTTCTTGTGCATCGTAGATTTGTTCTCTCAAGCTGTCCCTTCCCTCCATACAGTAATTTATGAAGGCACAAAATGATGATGAAATATGGAAAGTAAAAATAAATACCATCGATAAAAAGAATAATTTATCCTAAAACTGAAGATGGAGACAGTTAGCATTTTAACATCACTCATGCTTGTGGCCAAAAGCATTGCAATGCTGATGTTCATGTCCTCAATTTGCCCTTGCGGTTTTGAAACTACTGAAACTCCGATTTGTTTTATTTCCTCCCCCTCAGAGGGACAGAGAAATTGACAAGGTATTAAAATCGCATTTTAAAAAATAAATCATTTCTTTCTAAGTTGTAATTGATCGATTCAGAAGTGCACACTGACTTGAATCCGTTGAAAGCATCACAAATATCCCAGTCTTTCACGAGGGAGGATTTGAACGTCCAATCCCAGTTGCACTACGACAGTGTCAAACTGCTTGTGCAAAAGTTGGTCCCAGGCTGCTGATTCTTGTCTTTTATTGCCATGTCGAGAGGTCCGCCCACTTATCCGTCATATTTGTGTAGGGCAAGATGCGCTGGCAGAGGTTGAGCTGATGGATAAGGGGGCTGGGAGGGCCAGCCTGCTGCGCCTCATACATGTGTTTGTTTGTGTGTGTTGTGTGTAGAGACTCTTAAGGCTCTGCGGAGTGGCCGGCCGCTGGGTAATTAAGACAAGATGTGCGCCTCTCCTTTCCTCCTCAGTACGTCTCCGAGTCAGAGTCGTTTAGCTCGTCGTCCTTGTAGAAGCCGTCGTGGCGGTCGATGCTGTTGAAACTGCAGTAGGAGCTGTGTTCGGAGCGTAGCATTGGCAGACTGTCGAACGTGACGCTTTTGGTGGGGCTGGTGTAGTGATTGATGGCACTGAACGCGAGGCTGGGCACCGCACCTCCGCCGGGAGACACTGGCATCATGGTGGCCAGGATTAGCGCCAGGCAATCTGCCACATCTTTGTTAGGAGCACAAGCAAGGGCTGGAGTGTAGCCTTTTAGAGAAATGAGAGAAGACCCGTCAGGATGCAAAAAAAATAAATACTGATACTGATGATAATTATTTTCAAATATAACCTATACAGTAGAGAACAAAAGTAAAAAAAAAAAATAATAATTATGTAAAGCTATATTGTAAATTGGGAGATCAATGATTTGTTTTGCTTATTTGTAAACCTAAACCAAAATATAATCATAGTTCAATTTCAAAATGTCCATGACTTCCTAAATTTCATTATAACCTGTAAAATTTAAAAAATATAACTAAAAAGTTTATAAATTCACATAAACAATAAAATAAATGCACAAACACAGTACCATTCAAAAAGTCTCTTATTCAACCAATTCTTCATTTCTTTTTTTTCTTCAAAAATACAAACACAAACAATTTAAAAATAAATGTTTCCTATTTCTAATTTATCAATTTAATTTTAAATAATAAAATGTCATTTATTCCTGAGATGGCAAAGCTGAATTGTCAGCAAGCATCATTATTTCCAGTCTTCTTTGTCACATGATCCTTCAGAAATCATTCTAATATGCTGATTTGCTGCTCAAGAAACAATCAATTTTGAAAATAGTTGTGCTGCTTAAGATTTTTATGAAATCTGACACATGAACAGAAAAAATAGCATTTATTTCATTATTGTCACTTCTGATCAATTTATTGCATTATTGCTGAATAAAAGTATTAATTTAAAAAAAAACCAGATCTGTTACATACTAGTGGTCAACCGATATTGTTTTTTGACAGCCGATGGCTGGTATCTTGGAAAGCAGGGTGGCCGACGGCTGATATAATTTGATTTATTTTAATCAATATTTAAGAAATTTAAAATCATTTGAAAATGGATTAAAAATAAACGTGTAAAATAAACATACTTATACTTTAGATGACAAAGTACTTCTTACAAATAAATACATATTTAATAAAAATATAATTAAAAAGGAAGTAAACACTGTAACCAACAGAGCACTCAGTATTCTGGGAAATTTGTGTGCATTGGGAATCATATTTTTTCAAATAAAGCCAAGGTAACACACATTTTATATACAGAACACAGTGAAAATTACATCAATATGGCAGTGGGGAAATGGATAAAGAGCAGCATAATTTGAAATCACGAGTTTAAAGTTTGTCGATCGTGCGTCTCCAGTGAAGTTGAACTCTCTGTCCGTATTCTATTCGCACGGACCGACCATCACGCAGAGAACACGTGATCATGCAATAAACAAATGCACACTTCACAAGATCTCACAGCTGGATTTGACTAAGTTTGCAAGGTTTGTGAAATTAAATGTTCATTAAGCATTCAAATGATATAAATGCGTATTTGCTGAATGCTGATGGAAAACGAGAAAGCATTATAATGTTTGCCTTTCTACCAATAATATAAAAGCAGTCATTATGATACTTTTTTGTATACATTTTAATTTCTTTGTTTAAAGCTGCAGTCCGAAAGTTTTGCCTTTGTCGCCATCTCTGTTTGAAAACCTGCAATTGCAGCTGTGTGCGGAATTATCTTCCTTGCGTGGGTTGTGCTGCGGCACAACATACATCTAATGTTTTGAGGAGTATGTGCGGCAGTCAGTCACCGCACCAGTGTGGATATTGTACTTTGCACTCACAGATAGGCCTGTCACGATAACAACTTTTTGTTGTGCGATATATTGCCCTAGAAATAATTGCGATAAGCGATATTATTGTCATATTAAAGACCATTTTATGCCACTGAATATATAATCATAATGCAACAGCATAATAATGCAAGAAGGCCTACACACTTCCAAATGACAATAAACTTTAAAATATAATTTAATTTCATTCACATGCGTTTCATAAACACAATCTTTTCTGGATTAAAATCCGCCATCAAAATTATACATTTAATTATTCTAGCTGCTGTGAGAAAAGGCTATAAACGATCGGCCACCTGCAGGATCCTCACATGCGATAGGTTATGTACTTGCTGAAATATTGATTTCGGACCATTTTTAACCAAAAAAAGTTACGGACTGCAGCTTTAACAGTTCTATCTGATTATTAAACAGACTTCTATCCGTATTAGACAGAACTGTTAAATGACGACAACGAACAAGAGGGAGAATGAGAGCACTGTGTGCTCAAGCGCTACCGTTTTCAACGCCGTCAAAATAAAAGTCCTGCCTCAAACACATCGGCCAAACAGAAAAACTTATCGGCCGATGCCTATATTTGAAAAATGCCAAATATCGGCCAATATATCGGCTTTGGCGATATATCGGTCGACCACTAATACATACACGTACATATATACACACACACACATATATATAAATAAAATGATCACCAACATATTGTCCATCTCTAAACATTTTAAACAAATAAGAAAAACTATAGTCATGATAAGATTAGAAATCATCAGCATTTACCATTTTCATCCACGGCTAGCACACTAGCACCCTTAGCTAATAGTTCTTGGACAACCACAGTCAAGCCATTCCTGGCAGCCACATGCAGGGGCCTGGAACATGACAATTTAATATTAGGCTTATAGTTTAATATATTTTTGTACATCAGTGTAAGTGCATAACTTCTGTGCGTTGACCATACGTTTGTAAAGCTGCATTGGTGGAGTTGATGAGGTTTCTGTCAGTGATCTTCTCCAAGATCAACAAGGCACTGGTTTCATGACCCTATAGAGATCAAATGAAAATCAATACAGTGACAGTAACAGTTATGAGAACATCACACAATCTATACTAGATGCTTCTAATTTATGAGGAATTAAGACATGAGCGAACAGAGTGTTTCGTACCTTACTGCAGGCCAGATGGAGCGCAGTGTTTTTGTTGGCATCCTGTAGCGTGAGATCTGCTTTTGCACTGCTCACCAAAACCTCTGCCAAACACAGACAGACATCATGACACATCAAAAAACAAACACAAACACAGTTAACTACAAAAATGAAAAACATTTGAGGTTTGAGTGTCAAAGTCCTACCGACTGCATTAGTCTGGCCGTTCTCAGCAGCCATCATGAGTGGGGTTTTGCCTCCAGCATCCACACAGTTCACCTGTGCGTTATGACCCAGCAAGAGCTGCAGACACTCCACATGATCTGTGAATGCCGCAGCATGAAGAGGAGTCCTGTCACAGAGAGAAAAAGTTACAAAATGGACATCAACCACAAAAAGTGAGGGTTAAAAAATAAGGTAACACTTTATTTTAAGGACCAATTCTCACTATTAACTAGTTGCTTATTAGCATACATATTTCTAGCATATTGGCGGTTTATTAATACTTCTAAGGCACATACTGATGCCTTTTTCTGCATGACCATATTTTTGATCCCTTAAATCTACCCCATACCTAAACTTAACAACTAATTCACTAACTATTAATAAGCAGCAAATTAGGAGTTTGTTCAGGGAAAACTCTATAATTAATAGTGAATGTGTGTTCCCTGTTCTAAAGTGTTACTAAAAACAATTGTTTAACATAATTATTTATAATTTGTTACCATAATGTCTGTATTTTGGTTCACATCTATACATTTCCATAAGAAAAACATGTGACATTACATTGCCTAGATTTAAGGGAAAAAAACTACATTATTAGGTAATATACAGAATAGTTTTGGTTCAATTTCCAATAGCAAAATTGTGATATTTACTATTACAGTTAAGTAAGACTTTATCTGTGTTATTTTAGCATTCTTTAAAAACTATTATAGTATTTATTAATATTTTGAATTGGCATTTATTTTTATGTGTTCAGTTTTTAAGCAATTTTGTTACGTTTATCAATTTTTTTTAATTTCAGTTTTAGTAATTTTAGTACTTCAACTTTTAAGATGCCAACATTTCTAAGTTTTTAAGTCTTATTTTATTTCAACTTTACTCAAATTAACTAAAATGATTTTTAAGTTTTAGTTTTGCTTAATAACAGCACTGTTTTGTCCACCATTGATATTACATTAAATAAATTAAACGGTATTAACTCTTAAAATACACTACTAAAAAAAAAAAAAAGAAAAAAAAAAAAAAAGAAAGGTAAAACTTAATAATCAACTTAATCTAGCTTGCGCTCACTGTTGTAGACGGAAGCAGCTTCGGGCGGATGACGTAAGACGTCGGCGTTGCGCATGCGCCTCTCAGAAGTGACGAACGCGGAAGCGCAGGGGAGAGATCAAAACAAAACAACGGTCACGAATTAGAAGTACAAAACAAAGATTTGTAAAGAAGAATGTCGGAGAATTTCGATATAAGCCAAGA
>NW_015633151.1:613683-615435 GCF_001515625.1 Sinocyclocheilus rhinocerous
GAAGCAGTTCCGGGCGGATGACGTATGAGTTCGGCGTTGCGCATGCGCCGCTCAGAAGTGACGAACGCGGAAGCGAAGGGAAGAGAACAAAACAACGGTCACGAATTAGAAGTACAAAACGAGGATTTGTAAAGAAGAATGTCTGAGGATTTCGATATAAGCTAAGAGGAGACTTGTTTTCCTTTGCTAAAGTAAGGAAACTTTGCTTCCTTTGCTCCTGTAAACAAATGTTGGTTTTCACGAGACTCACCGGCACATGCACAACGCCGACATCTTACGTCATCCTCCCGGAGCTGCTTCTGTGTACAACTATTGGCGCAAGCTAGATTAAAGTGACTATTACATTTTGAAAATGGATATTTTTCTTACAAAAATGCATCGATTCGCTATAGGAGGCCTTTGTTCACCCCCCGGAGCCGTGTGAGGCACTTTTTATTATGGATGGATGCGCTTTATTTCACTTTTTTTGGACTGATGCACTGCAACACCCGCTGACTGCAATTAAACAGCTTGGAAGATCAAAGACAATTTTTAATATAACTCCGACTGGATTCGTCTGAAAGAAGAAAGTCATATACGCCTAGGATGGCTTGAGGGCGAGTAAAAAATGGGCTAATTTTCATTTTTGGGTGAACTATTAATAGATGAAAGACTAAATAAACAGAATAAGATCAGTACCTGTTTTTGGAATCAGTTGAATTGACGATGGCAGGACTAAGTGTGTCTATCAACATCTCAGCTGCTCCTTCATTGTCATTTATACTGAAGGTCATAAAAAAACAGCTTCAATATTTTGCCCTTTTAAACACAATCACATACCAACCCAAACCAAATCCACTTACACAGCACAGTGAAGGGGGCTAAAGGTGTTCCCTTCAGTCTTATGAAATAACTCCTGCTCCAGCAACACTTCAACACATGTGTCATGACCTGCAGAGAGAGAATTTGGTGTAACAACAGTTTATCTAACAAGCTTCTGGAGTCCTGCTCAAAGAAAAAAGAAAAAAAGTCAGACATGGCGATCATATTTTGTGATTGTGCTGGTTGGCATTTCACCTTGTAGGGTCTAGTCACAACAAACCAGACCTTTGAGATTTCAACAAAGAGATTTTAAAATGAAACTGCATTCCTATGAACCCTTTCCCAACAAGTTTAGTCTTTTTCCCAGATTATTTAAAATAAATAAATAGGAGTCATTTCTCGGATTAATGCAAGTGACATCTGTATATTTCAGAATAACATGCTTTCATTTTGGTTTTAACATTTTCCATTGAATGACAAACAGACACCAAAGTGCCATTTACAGGGTTCCCACCCTTTCTGACCAATGAATTTCCATGACTTGTCCAGTCGATCATAATTAATACATTATCATCATTACACAAAGATTGCTGAAGAGGATTTCCATTTGTACGCAAAGAACTATTCCTTAAAATAAGATTACGCATAATAATTACGCATATGAGTGAGTGAAAGTCCCTGAAAGGTAAACAAGCTTAAATTTGAACTAGGGCTGCAACAACTAATCGATAAAATAGATTATTATCGATTATGAAAATCATCGACAACGATTCTCATTATCGATTAATCGGGTCTGCCCACAGTGCACGTCCAACGGAGTTTACATACTTGTCCAACTTCAGCCGGTCGCGTCAAATTAAAGCACTGAATTACTTATTTCTATGGACAAAATGCATCTAAAAATAGTGGAGGAAACAGAATGAGATGCTGCGGGAGAGTTACGTGATCCAA
>NW_015633151.1:615589-624633 GCF_001515625.1 Sinocyclocheilus rhinocerous
GGTCTAATAAATTGTTAAGCACTGTATGTTTTCATAGCATTCAGCTGGAACGTTTGTTTTAAGGACATTGGGCAGAATGTGGAATAGTGTGTTTTTGTCAATAAAATAAAAAAAGAAAATTGTTTGTTTTAATCCGATTAATCGGAAAAATAATCGACCAACTAATCGATTATCAAAATAATCGTTAGTTGCAGCCCTTTGAACGTAGCTCAAGAGGTTTCGACTTCCTGAGCCTTCAAACTGATCATAACCAGAAATTCAAAGTAGTAAATTTATGTTACATTAAATTACTATAGAAATTTCTTTTCTATGTCTGGAAACCAGTTTTAAAAATCCCTGACATTTCAATGAGAGTGGGAACCCTGCATTATTTTCATCAGACTTGGTGCAAGCAGGCCTTTAAACTGGTAGGGTGTATCGATCTGTGATTGGCAAGTGTGTTTATTCACCGTTGTAACAGGCCCAGTGCAGGGGAGTGTAGCCCTGGTGGTCAGTGATGACAGGAATGGTCTCTACTGACTGGGCAGCATGCAGAAGGCCCCCGAGAACCCCAACGTGGCCACAGGCGGACGCAAGGTGCACTGGAGAACGCCCCCTACAGTCCCGTACCATGAAACTGGCATTGTGCTGCAGCAGGGCCTCTACGCACTCCTCATGACCCGTCACCGCCTGAATGGAACAACACACACACCCATGAGCCACGCTTTGAAGCACTAGCACAGGTGAGAGCCAGAGCCAGTAGAAATACAGAAGAAAATCAGTCGTGATTTACCCCTCTGTGTAGAGCAGTGCGGCCCCATTTGTCTTTGGCATCGACATTGGCTCCTTTATTAATAAGGGAGTAAACACAGTCTGTGTGTCCACCCAGCACTGACAGCATCAGAGGCGTCCTGAAAATCATATATATGAATATGACTCCGCAATCTATAATTTTTCTATTATTCTCAACAAGGAGAAACTGGAAAATAGTCTCATGTACTTACTGGCCAATCCCATCCTGAATGTCCACTGCACTCTGCAGGTCAGCATTTCCGATGAGCAAACGGAGACATTCAGAGTGACCATTTGTGGCTGCAAGGCAAAAGAGAAGACACATATATGTGTCATGAGAGTGTATGTCCATACATGAACAGTAAATCATTCTGGCATTTGCAATAGACTGATATACATCCACCCGGATGATAAACCTGCCAACAGTATCGACCTTGTGCCTGCTTGGCTGATTAACAACAGAAGTGTTAGCTCTGCCTTGTGTCAACAGCTTTGTCAATAGAAGCATATTCTGTTTCCAAACAATTTTATTAATTTTGATTAATACAATTTTTTTTAAAGAATTAAAAAGATAATAGCAATAAGGAAATTAAGAAAATGTTTAATTTCAACATATATGTGATCAAATTCATTTCTATCATTAAATCCATTACCCTTGAGTATATATACACAAATATAAAGAAAATAAAAAAAGACAATATTTTTTTTTTTACAAATATTTCATTTTCAACATGCATTCATATTACCTGCTATCTTAAATATCTAATCATTTGAGTAAAAATAAAAACACTAACATATTAAAATATTACAAAGATAATAGATAATTGAGCTTATATTAATTTCTAACAATTGTCATAATTAAAAGCACTGTTCTTTGTTTAAATAAAAATATATATAATACTAACAATAATATTTAATTCCAGCATGCATGTGGTCAATCATTTTTAACATTTATCCTTTGAGAAAAAGTTACAAAAAATAGAGCACTTCAAAATAAAGAAAAACATGTAATAGTAATAAAACCAACAGAAATAATTCATAGTAATAAATATTACTTAAAGGTACAATATGTAAGTTTTCACCGCTAGAGGGCGCGTATTCAAAACAAACAAAGTTTGAGGACGCCGTGACTGAGTGTGGAATCATGGGAGTTGTCGTCTTCAGTGCTTCAGCCTTCCCTTCCGGTCGTGTGTATGTGGGGTAAAGCAGCGCTGTTTTATCATACTAGATACATTTGAAAGTTCTGTTATAATGCTACTCTGTGCGGTCGTCACCCGTCTAATAATACGCACAACATATAAAAGCGTCTTTGGTGTTTCCATGTTTTCTACATGTCATTGGCAGGCGACACAATGACACTATGGACACGTCCCGTGTCACTAGTTAAAATTGCTTATTTCTTTGGATTTAAACATTCTTCAAAACATTTGGGATAATGCAAGTACACAAGTCAGCAAAATATATAACACTGTTCTAGTGGTTTTTGGATATTTAAATTTTTTTTTTACATATTGTGCCTTTAATACTTAATAATAGTAATATTTAATAACTAAGATGTGGCTGTTTTTTAAATGATGTAAAAATCAGCCATATCTCTATAGTTATCAATATCGCCATTGGAAAATCCATATCGGTTGCCACAGGACTCCCTTTCCTTAGACGGAGTTTTATTAAAGTCCCTTTCAAGGAAAGTCTGTTCACTCAGCGGCCATATTTGCAACGCTTCCGGGCAGCTATTTCAGGCATCCAAAAATATTCCGCCATATTATGCTTTGCAGTTACTCCCATTCATAAGTAATAGGAGTGAACCATCTTTGTATATCTATAGTCTTTGGTTTTATTATAAAATATGACTTTTTCCTTTTAATTAACCAATAAAAATAATTCAGATTCCCAACTGATCTGTGTCTGGTCACAAATTATGCAAAAAAACTGAACGTCATGTAATCTCATTAGTCTTTGTACACCATACCAGCGGCGTGGATGGGGGTGCGCTTGAGCGTGTAGTCTTTCACTAGGATGGAAGCCCCCTGGTTGATGAGCACATCCACACATTCAACGTGGCCTTTGAAGGCAGCCAGGTCCAGCGGCGTGTGTCCTTGCGCTGTTCTCACATCCAAATCCAGCAAAGACTGAACCAGTACCTCAAGAGCCTGGTGATGTCCATGATATGCCTGAGGACATCCGTTAAAACAACCGTTAAATATAATCTAAGAAGAACCCAAGCCAGAAAGCATAAGAGAATTTTCCCAACATTTGGTGCACAAACAAGATGGAGACTGTACTCACAGCCAGGTGGAGAGGGCTCACAGGAGCACGTACATCAGAATCATTTAGGATGTCTGTCCCTGAGGTTTCCATTAACTTCAAAACAAGACAACAGATCTAACTAGGTCTCATCACTGCAACAATCTTAAAAGAGGTTTATGTTGAGCGTCACAGCACTTACCACATCTAAAGGAGTTTCACTCGCAATCTGATGAAGAATACAGAAATATATTAAGCTGAAAATATTAAAAACATAGACCTAATCACATGATTTTAAGTCATCTCACCAGCTCCAGACACAGGCGGTGTCCATAAGCAGAGGCGTAATGCACTGCATTGTAGCCCTGATTGTCTCGGATCCCTGGGTTGGCGTCATTCCTCAGCAAATATTCCAGGCACCTAGTTAGCGAACGAGAGAGACTGGTAAATACATGTTGTTTAACAAGTTATGCACAACAATCACTCGTATGCAATACAGCAACTCACTTTCCATCTGCGTCAGAAGCAGCGGCATAGTGGAGGGGGGTGCAGCCCCTCTTGTCAAGCTCATTGACATTGGCTCCTGAACCCACCAAAGCAAACAGGCACTGGTAGTTGCAGTTTGCAGCTGCGTAGTGCAAAGGTGTCCTAAAGAAGAGATTGCACGCTCAAGCCTCACGATCAAAAATATCATACTGCATAATGAATGACTATTGAAGTGCAGAGTAAACACACCTTCCAAAGCTGTCCTTCCTGTTGAAATCTGCCCCCGTGTTGAGGAGAAGATTCAGACACTCAAGGTTCCTGTGGTAGAAAACGCATTTTAATTAGATAAAGCAATACAGACTCAAGCTACGTGAATGAAACATTAAATGGGTTGCACTAGATTGGTCAGTGACAAAGATAAAGTATTCACAATAAAAAAAAAATATTTTAAAGGTTTAGTCATGTCAAGTTCTTAGAAACATACACATTGATGCTGGTTTCATATGATTTGAAAAACATTGATACCATTTAAATGAAAATGTAATGATGTTGTATTGCAACCACCAGTAAATATTTTAGCTATATTTTAATAATATTTAACTTGCACACTGGATACATATGTACAAATTATTTAAAAAAAAATGTTATTTAAAAAGTATTTTATACAAATATCATTAACTATAAATAACATAACATTTTTTTCACATTCTACAATATGAACTAACCTTGGCATAGCCTTATCATAAAAAGGTTAAATTATCGGATATTTTAAGACACTCAATTATGAGTGTGCAAGGGTCTTTATGATAGCATTTCATGATTTAAGTTTTTTTTTTCTATATGTTGACAAACGTTTTAAAAATATAAATAAGTCTTGTTTTGTAAAGACATTACTTTGTATTTGTATACATTTTTGTTAAAATATTTTTAAGCAACATAAATAAGATTACGCAAAACTAATACAGGTTCTTTTATTGTATTCTTTTAATATTTGTATACCTCTGACATTCATGCCCCCCAAAAATATCAATAAATTTAAATTCTTTTTTTTTTTTTTTTAATAAATAAACAGATTGGGACCAAGAAAAACTGTCATCACTGACCATAAAATCAAAAATAATCTCACCCGCCGGCAGCAGCAGCATGTAAACAGGTCCTTCCAAAGTCATCAGGGGTGTCTATATCAAAGCCTGGAAGACAGAAACTTGCTGTTACACAGCAATAAATTATGTAATCCATGCACAAAAAGTGCACTGGCTGACTATCTGAGCAGTGATACAGCTTACCAGATGACAGAAGCTTACGGCAACAGTCCGAGAAGCCGCTGAGAGCAGCCAAATGCAGCGGAAACATGCCATGAACTCCCCTCCTAAAAGAAAGATCCAATGTTACAACCAGACAGACAGGAGCATCTCGCTGTGTATGCACGTGGGATCAATTACTAAATTCTTGGATGTCTGAATAATGAATTTCTGCCTACATCTATATTTCCACAGTTAATGCATAAATTAAACAAAGCTGTAATATTCAGTAATTAGCAAGCACATGGGAATGAGAATTCTTACTTGGCTGTATCAGCTCCATTAGTGATCAGTGTGTTGATGAGAAGCTCGTGTCCGTATCGAGCTGCGATGTGCAGAGGAGTATTCCCGTTCTTATCTTCACAGTCTATCTCAGCACCTACACATACACGAAACAAACAAGATGCTGTCAGACACTGCAGGTTTGCACATTAGTAATGGCAAATTTCAAATTTCAAAACTCAAGGCTCACCATTTTGAATAATCGCCTGAGATCTTGAGAACCTCCCGTGGATTGCGGTCATATGTAGAGGAGTCTTACCATCCTTACTCTGCAAAAAGATAAATAACCAAGTTACAATGGAATACACTGGTGATTTTTGTCACACATGTGCAGCCATAATAAAGGTCCCACCTTGATATTGACATCAGCTCCATTTCCCACGAGCAGCTCAAAGGCAGAGCGCTCCGTGCCGTGAGGCGGCGGTGAAGTGCAGGGGTGCGAAGCCCTTCTCGTTAACCTGGTTCACATTGGCGCCACACTCGATCAGCTCGTTCACCACCACATCCTGACCGTTGTAGCATGCCACATGCAGCGACGTGTTCCCATATGCGTTTGGCTCATTCATCTGTAAGCATGTCCACAGTTCAAATGTTCAGACATTCACACTGCGGTTTAATTACTGTATGACTGAATGAGACTGAACAGAGGTGTGCAACCAATTTAAGCATTGTGGTGTAGCCCAATTAGTTATACATGCTCTTCATAAGCACAGCAGTCTACTCTTTTAGTTCTTTTGAAGCGGATCTCTAGATGAAAAGGTTAGCATGATGCCGTCTGAACCATACTTGGACCAAACCACCCACAAGAGTACAAATCACTGTGTGTAAGCAAGCCACGTTGTGAGTGAAGCATTGTATTATGTTCTAGTCAATCAAACTGACTGCCACTTTGTTCATTTGCCAAACTGAAAATGAAAAATCAACTTGCTCACTGTCAAAATGGTTACCATCATGTGACACTAGCTCTAATCAATATGAACAGGCACATAAGCATTTTTGAAAATGTTGGCATTGAATTCCATGAAAAACATAAACACCTTTTAAAAGATGCAGCAATGGATAAACGTAAAGCAAACCGCTTGAGACAGACTGAAACTGTGCTGTAGAATCACAGGAGAATCTGTCTGTCTTTCAATTAGGATATTGTGACGCACTGTAATGTATTGAATAATGATGTATGTATAGTAAAAAAAAAAAAAAAAGTCTAGTTTAAAATAATAATAAAATGTTTTAACTAAAACAAAGAGACATTTTTACAAACCAATACAACATTTACTGCCAAAACGACAGCTTTTGGAATGTGCAAATCTATGATGTAATAGTGTGGCTAAACACTGCCTCTGCAGAAGTAGATCAACGCCTGCTTCTAAATTACTGCCTGTTTAGCTCCGCCCACCGATTTGTGCACAGTGTAAATAACAAGAGTCAAACGCATCTCTATGCAGAAACCAAAAAATAAAGATGCTCCGAAGACAACAAGACATTGCTCTGCAGTGCCAAGTATTTCTACTTCTAATCCCAACATTAGGAAAGAGTGAATGAACTTTATTTTTAATGAAGATCCAGACCGCTTCAGTAAGAACTTGTTTACAAGGAGTTGTTTACAAACAAGGAACAATTCGACACAGGATTTTCAGAAAGATTGAACTTAAGACGATGCTGTGCCGACTATACTGGATCTGACAGTAATGTCGCAACACAAGTGTGAGTAACTGTCTGCATCGTGGTCACTATTGCTTTGTCTTTTATTACAGATCGTTTGATATATACTGAGTATTTATGTGTTTTAAAACCTAAAAAACAGCAGCGTGCATCTGTGTAAGATGCAGGCGGTCAAACATACACAACTGATAGCCAATCATAGCAGTGGGCATTTACTTCCGAGTCCACAATCTGCCACGCCAATTCAAATAGAGCGTTCTGATGAGGGGGGTCAGAAAATAGGCTATTACTTCTAAATTATGATGTTTTTTTATGTAAAAATCTTGATCACATTATAAGGAGACCTCAGAGAACAGTACAAAATAATAAAAAAGGCAGTTCATCACCCCTTTATGCTAATATTAGTGACATATCAGCATCACTCATCAAAAAATCTGTATGTTAATCACTAATTAAAACACCTCTCTATTATTTACAAGCTGTAAATCAAGGAAGAATCATAACAGTGTTATGACAATTTTTCTTATAAAACTTTATAATCATAATATAATAATAATAACTTTATAGTTATAGTTAATAATTATAATAACTTTATAGGCCATTATAATCTATAATGTACATATTCAATATCGCCCAGTAGACAGACATGCATGTTAAGAAAGTATGACAATGTGAACACTCACATCCACTCCTAGGTCCAGTAGATACTTCACTACACTGATCATCCCGCTGGACGCTGCAGCATGGAGGGGTGTGTAAGCTTTCTTATCCTTACACGTAACCTCAGCACCATGAGACACCAGCAGTTTAACCACCTCCATGTGACCTGAGGGGTTGAGGGTTTGAAAGGGTTTTGAATTTAAAAAAGACCCCACATATGGTTGTGCAAAAGGCTGGAAAACAAATAATTGCTTTGTCTCACCCATGTATGCCGCCCAGTGGATCGCCCTTCTGTCCTTCTTATCAAACGCATTTATATTTGCCCCCCTGGATAGCAGTAACCGCACCATCTGACAGCAGAAAAACATGCATTACACTTTACACATGGAGGACAATAAAACAATACATTTGCAGTGTGTAAAAAAACTGAATTTAAATAATGTTAAATATTGATCTCTCAATTGTACCTCAAAGTATTTTATGAATTCTGAACCATAATTTCAACAAACCCACACATATGCAAATGGCTATTCACTGACCTCCAGGTGGCCACTGAAGGCAGCGTGGTGCAGAGCTGTGCGTCCAGCCCGATCTGATACATTAACATTGCTGAGCAGTGGCACCAACGCCTCAGCGCAGCGGACCGCTTTGTTAGCAGCGGCCACATGTAGAGGAGTCTGCCAGTTCTTATCGCGAGCGTTCACATCGGCAGAGTGCTTCAACAAAACCTGCACCGCCTCCTGCAGCACACAAGGTCACAGGAAGAGACGGATCAATTATCTGAAGCATTACTTTTTATTTTGTTCCCTTAATTTGTGGTTGCATACTTTCAGAACTTCAAGCAAGTCACAATTTGTTAATTTACACATATGAGCTCAAGTCAAAAATATTAGTGCCTGAAGTTTCAGAGACGGGGTTTTTGCAGGTTTAATGAAGGTAAATTTAAGACCTTTTAAAGACCAAGTAAAAAAGAAATTAAGGAATTAATTGAAGAGAACACAACACGTCAATATATTCTCTTAATTTAAATGTCTAGGGAGCACATGAGTTGTAAAGTTTGAAAAATACAACATCCAACCAATCTCCATTACTTTTTCATTCATTTTACAAAATATAATAGCTTGAATGGCTCTGCTCCCAACCACTAGAATATGGAAATAACTTTTACTGTACCTTCTATTCACACTGCAAAAAATATTTGACACATTTTCTCTTGTTTTAAGCATAAACTCACTTAATTTTGTTCAGTTTTTCCAAGATTTTACATTTTAAGTAAATGTAACTTAATTTAAGAATGTTTAAACGTTTGTATTGGAAAATATATGAATTTTTTGCAATGCATGCAACATGCAACTTTTTAAGGCCTTGATTTACGGAAGGGCAAATTAAGAAATTTTAAAGGGATAGTTCACCCAAAAATGAAAATTTGATGTTTATCTGCTTACCCCTAGGGCATCCAAGATGTAGGTGACTTTGTTTCTTCAGTAGAACACAAACGAAGATTTTTAACACAAACCGTTGCAGTCTGTCAGTCTTATAATGGAGGTGAATGGGAATCACAGCTAAAACATACAATAAAACTAAAAAAAAACCATACACAAACAAAACCAAATTAAACCCTGCAGCTCGTGACGA
>NW_015633151.1:624687-625004 GCF_001515625.1 Sinocyclocheilus rhinocerous
AGAGGGCGTTGTTCTGAGGGTTAGCTCGGGGCTAGACAGGATAAGAGATGAATCTCAATTTCAAGTGTCAGAGAATCACTTAACTGTATTGATAGGTGGCGGTAATGCACTTATAAGTCTGCGATCCGCCATAAAGCAAGAAGACGACGACGCCTCACGCGCCTGCTGTTGAGAACGCGCTCAGGACAGTTTGAACAGTTCGGACATTGCGTGAATCAGAGGTAAAAAACGATATAAATACTGTTCAGTTTCTTGCACAGAACGATTGTTTTGGGTCTTTACACATCAATGTATCGTCACGAGCCGCAGGGGTTAAT
>NW_015633151.1:626719-628752 GCF_001515625.1 Sinocyclocheilus rhinocerous
GTGTCTTAAGACCTCAATGTATCGTCACGAGCCGCAGGCTTTGATTTGGTTTTGTTTGTGTATGTTTTTTTTGTTTGTTTTATTGTATGTTTTAGCCGTGATTCCCATTCACCTCCATTATAAGACTGACAGACTGCAACGGTTTGTGTTAAAAATCTTCGTTTGTGTTCTACTGAAGAAACAAAGCCACCTACATCTTGGATGCCCTGGGGGTAAGCAGATAAACATCAAATTTTCATTTTTGGGTGAACTATCCCTTTAAGACTCACAAAAACCCTGTAAACCTAACAGAAGCTTTTACATTACTTATATATTTGCTTTATTGTTTTTATTTATTCCTTTGCTTGCGGTTTTTTTTCTTTTACATTTTTTATTACTGTTACTTTGATAATTACTGGATGCAATTAGTGGTCGACCGATATATCGGCCTTTGGCATTTTTTAAATATCGGCATCGGCCGATAAGTTTTCCTGTTTGGCCGATGCGTTCGAGACAAGGAGTTTTATTTTGACGGCACAACAGACTTTTATTTTGACGGTGATGAGAACGGCAGCGCCTGAGCACACAGCGCTTACATTCTCCCTCTTGTTCGCTGTTGTCGTTAACAGTTCTGTCTAACACGGATAGAAGTAATAATCAGATAGAACGGTTAAACAAAGGAATTAAAATACAAAAAGTATCATAACGATTGCTTTAACACTATTGGTAGAAAGGCAAACATTATTATACTTTCTCGTTTGCCGTCAGCAATAAGCAAATACGCATTTATATCATTTAAACAAATATTTGAATGACTAATGAACATTTAATTTCACAAACCTTGCAAACTTAGTCCAATCCAGCTGTGAGATCTTGTGAAGTGTGCATGTGTATCCTGCATGATCGCGTGACGGTTGGTCCGTGCGAATTGAATGCGGACAGGAGGAGAGTTCAGCTTCATTGTAGATGCGCGATCGACAAACTTTAAACTCGTGATTTCAAATTATGCTGTGCTTTATGCATTTGCCCACTGCCATATTCATGTAATTTCCACTGTGTAAAATGAGTGTTACCTTGGCTTTTTTTGACAAAATATGATTCCCAATGCACACAAACTTCCCAGAATACTGAGTGCCCTGTTGGTTACAGTGTTTACTTCCTTTTTAATTAGATTTTTATTAAATATTTATTTATTTGTGAAAAATACTTTGTCATCTAATATTTTACACATTTATTTTTTAATCCATTTAATCCATTTTTCAAATTTCTTAAATATTAAAATAAAATTATATCGGCTTTATATCGGCCACCATGCTTACCATGCTTTCCGTATCGGTCGACCACTAGTTACAAGTACGGCACATCAGTGAATCTGACTTTAATCGCCTCTCTGATTCCTTCTATCGTTTGTCATTATTCAGAGTTTAGAGGGGTTGAGAATAAATCTGCAATCTTTGGCTCTCAGAAACCCCATAGAGCTGACAACATGTTACATAACACCAGGAGCACAGCACAGATATCACAGCAATTACTTTACAGATGCTGAACAGACAGAGAGAGAGAGAGAAAGAAAAGAACAAACCAAGAGACAGGGGTGAAAAGAGAAAGAGAATGTAATTAGGAGGTGAAACGAGCTAATGAACCTTTAGCGAACGCTAATCCTCCAGCTTTCACGTCAGTGATATAGAGCTGCTGAACGCTGTCCTCCTCCACCACTGAAATGGAAAAACCTGAGAAAAACAGAGAGATGACGTGATAGACGTCATAATCAAGTATAATCATGAAGCAAACCTCTTAGGGTTTGAACCTGCAACCTTTCATTTAGAAGGTCAGATTTTTAAAAGGATAGTTCACCCAAAAATTTACATTTTGCCATCATTTACTCTCCATCATGTCATTATAAACACATTTGAATTCTTTGTTCTTCCACGGACTATAAAATAAATTATTGTAGAATGATTCATTTTTCCCAGCACTGTCCCTTTAACTACTACCACCATATATAGACAAATTAGCATAATCTCTTCAGGATTTCCCACATGCAGTAATAAATA
>NW_015633151.1:630244-659436 GCF_001515625.1 Sinocyclocheilus rhinocerous
TGAAAAATACTTTGTCATCTAAAGTATAAGTATGTTTATTTTACACATTTATTTTTTAATCCATTGTCAAATGATTTCAAATTTCTTAAATATTAAAATAAAATTATATCGGCTTTATATCGGCCACCATGCTTTCCAAGATATCAGCATCGGCTGTCTAAAAACCAATATCGGTCGACCACTAGATGCAATGTTTACCTAATTTATGGAATGTTTACTTAATTTACTTAATCACTTGTAGACTACACTGCAGTTTCATTTAAAATATTTATATAAAATATAGGTAACACTTTAGTATGAGGACCAATTTTGACTATTAACTAATTGCTTATTAGCGTGCTTATTATTAACATATTGACTGTTTATTAGTACTTATAAAGCAAATATTCTGCATGACCATATTCTACATCCCTAATCCTACCCAATTCCTAAACTTGACAAATACCTTACTAACTACTAGTAAGCAGCAAATCAGGAGTTTGAGGCAAAAGTCATAGTTAGTGGTTCGTTAATAGCAAGAATGGGACCTTAAAATAAAGTGTGACCAAGGTTTCTATTTACAATGTGTATTTGTAGTGTAGAGCAATGCAGCCAATCACAGACACATTTGTTGATTTCTTGAATGCTGTGGCCAATCAGAGGCGTTTAAGTTAGTCAGAATCCACTCACAGCTCAAAATGCTGGAGTTTTTGTTACAGGGCTGACTCCGTTATGCAAGCTTGCGAATCATAAGTGTTGACACTTATGAGTAAATAAGAGATTCATTAACGGATCTTATTATAACGGAACTTTGTGATAAGTTTCTGAAGATGAGTGACAGCTTTTTAGTGATTATAGCTGAGTGAAAGTGGAGCGGGTCCGAGCTTCTGTGATTAGGTGGAGGCGGGGACCAATTAGCATATTTATGGCTTCACGTATACTCAGTGAGGTAAGGGTGGAGAGTTTTGTTCAAGGCGTTGTAAGAAATTATGAAATAACTTTCATGGGAAAAAAAGTTTAAATAATCAATAGGGCCCTGCGCCTTTCTGGCTTGGGCCCTAACCAGCCTCTGCCTCCTCGCTTTGTCTTTTTGAGCTGCACTGCAAATTGACATTTCATTCTTTAATCATTGGTCAATTTTCTTTCCCTTACAATGATAAAAAAAAAAAACATGTCATGCTTTCATTCTACTAAACAAACATTCATGTTTTAACGGCGAGATTATAACATTGAACTTTGTTTATTTAATCAGTATTTCGTCACAGAATTTCATAATTTGGATTCCATCTTTCCAAGTACAATAAATCTCTCAAAATTGTTAAAAACAAGAACCCCCCCCATTCAAAAAGACTCGTACGATTTTAAATTGTTTGAAAAGTAGAATTTGCCTTATCGTGGATACTTTAAAAAAATTTTTATTTCATTATAACAAAGAATTGATGTTCCCAACAATTAGAGATGCACCGATTGCAATTTTCTTGGCCGATTCCGATATCTTTGTAAGTGTGACCTGTCGATACCCATTTTTGCCAGTTTTCTTTCTAAGAACTATAATTGACAGCATACACACACACACAAAAAAATCTACTTTTTTTCAATGCAAAATTTATATATAAAAATATTTGTTCATTTCAAAAGCACATTAGCTTTTGCTGTGCTGTCGGAATCTGTGTCACTATTTTGGCATTCCCTACAGAAATTATGGTACTGTGACAATTATGTTCTTCAGGAAGCAAAGTTTAAGCAAAACCTACAGAATCCAAGTGTGTGTCTCTGTGTTGTAATACCTCACTGCAGGATGCCACTGCGCGGTGCAGAGGAGTCAGCCATTTGTTGTCTTTGGCATTCACCCTCGCCCCTACATCACAAGCAAAACATGAATAACAGTATGACAATACATCAAAGCCACATTTGAAGACACCTGGAATCAAAGAGAGGAGATACGAGAAGCTTCGGAAAATTAGTTTCATTATCCTAAATATTCCAGATGCATTTACCTGATAAAATTAAGAGCTCTATAATCTCAGCATCTCCTAGGTAAGCAGCTGCGTGCAGCGGTGTCCTTTTTTCGTTGTCCTGAAAGAAACAGTTTATTTATTATTAAGTGAACCAATTTGAAATATAAGGTGGATCGATTTAAAATCCAGCCATTTTTTTCTTACTTGTACATTCACATCCTCTTTCTTGAAAACGAGAGAGCGTACTTCATCTGGATCAACATTAAAAATAGCTTTTAGCAGGGCAGGCTGAAAGACAGAGAGACACACACTTCAAGTCACACAACTGACAATGAGAAACATGGCCAAATCTGAACTGTGACATTTCATCTGTGCCCTGACAGGTGAACTTAAATGCAGAGTCTGATAACTTGTTTGCAATAACTGGGTAAACATGGTTGAATCTCTTCCCTAAAGACTTCCGACAGCAAACTGAAGCAACAGCACCTTGAGGTAGTGTTGTCATGAGACTGCCTGTGTATTGCTTATGTAAGTGCATCCTCAAGTGCCAGAGTGATTCTAAATAAAAATATAGCTGCAAGCAGCGATGGCGGGCCCAAGCCGTCAGTGCAAACGCCACCATCTTTGTAAGTGTGACCTGTCGATACCCATTTTTGCCAGTTTTCTTTCTAAGAACTATAATTGACAGCATACACACACACACAAAAAAATCTACTTTTTTTCAATGCAAAATTTACATAAAATAAATTATTAAACATTACAATTCCCCAAATCTGGACTAAGTTACAGATCTTCTCTCACTTAAACTCTACTTAAAGACTTAAAATAACCAGTAGGTGGCGGAAAAATACTGTTTTAATGAGTGAGTCATTGAGTCATCCACTCTACCGATTCGTTCAAAAGACTGATTCATTCAGAAACGAGGCAAGTGATAGGAATGGGTTACTGAATCATTGACTTAACTCGATTCGTTTAAAACCATGGATTCATTCAATAATGAAACACTGCTGTGTGTTGCTCAGAGACACACAGCAATCCTGCTGTGGCTTTGATTGGAGCTATCTTCATCAGTGAGCAAATTGAGCAAAAAACTCAAGTTAATATGGTCTAAAACTAAAGTCACTTAATTTAACTTCTTGTTTATTGTATAAAATCAATGTCACATTGCAATCGTGTTGACATATATTTATTACCACAGTATGCACCTATAACTTTCTGTGTTGCTCATTTGTTTTGATTTCTGCACGAGTTGCTTTCTGCCATGACATAAATACATTATCACTCACTGTTTACACTGAATGCAATAAAATCTGAATCATTCTTGTGCGAACATTTTTTGTGCCCAAGTTTCAGTGCTTCTCTAGTTATTTTTGTTATTGACATTTTGATCAGGCTCCTTGTCCGGTTGGGCAAGAAAAATTCTCTCTTGCTTTCCCCTTTAAAAAAATCTACATGCTCCAGACAAGCATTAATAAAGCTCTGATGGCTCCCCCACAGTTTACTTTGGCCCTACATGTATTACAAATTGCAAACTTTGTGTCTTCTTTACTCGCAGTAAATAACTTCCACGCCGACGACATGTTTACATGCGGATGTGTGTGTGTGACGTCAAAGCGGACCGGCTTGGAATCGGCAAACTGACCGGCTGGTCACAGGTCTGGGCTGTTAATGTGTAAAATCCCTGGCCAGTCGATCGATGCATCTTGACCAACAATATTATCATTACCACCATGCCAAACATTTTTACAGAACAGTTTGGCTATGACAGAAAAGAGAAGTGACAAGCAGGCACATGGAGAGAGCAGATGGTGCAGACAGTGCAGATCTGCTCCAAACCGCCATGAGTTAATACTGGACACCACTGTTCCTCCCAGCAGCGTAGCTTGCGCTACTGGTTTATCAAGGACAAAAACAGCTAATTTTACGTTTATCAATAAATATTTAGCCAGCGTCAAAAAACAAAAAGAATGCCAGTTTCAACAGGTGACAGAGAAGACAAATAAAAACCATGAGTGCATTCATATCAAAGAAAACCTCTGACACCAGTTCTCCTTGGCAGAGACCAGTTTCCTTTGCATATACATCTCTATAGATATTCTACACTTCATCATCACTTTAAAAAAAACAGGGGTTGAGAACAATGCACGTGTCTTCCGCATCTCCTGCAGTACAGGCTTGCTGTGACTCATGGGAAGCATGTGCACTATGCCCGAGTTACAGGAAGTGTTCAGTCACACATTCTTGAGTGTTGTGAAATGGGATGCAGAAAATTCTGATAACAGCCAAGTGTTAATTTGCCTCAGGTTTCACACCACGCACTACCCTTGAGAATAACAGCGTCGGCAAGGCATTCAAATTACATGTGCAATAATATGCAGGTTTTGAGAAGTTTTGTAAATCACACGTCATATTAGACAGTATAATTTTTTTTTTTTGGAAAGCACAATAAGAAAAACGAAATATCTCTTCGTATCATACACATTCATCTCACTAATACAAAAAAAACAACAACAACATCAACAAGGTATAGAGTTCATCTACCTAGATCTTCTCTGGCTTATCTAAACCAGTTAGTCTCAGTTGAGGTTGTCAGTGGAAGGACAAGCTCACACTGAGAGTCGTGAGAACAACAAGCAAGCACTTGTGCTTGATGAAAGCTTCATTTGAAAAGACTCCTTTAGTAGCTCTAAGCCGAGACAAGGCTCTATTTGTCACATGTGGCTTGCGCTCTACTGCATGTATACTGGTTTAATCGTCTATTCAAGCGATGCGATCGTGTTCGGTCTCCTTTAACAAGCTCCTCTAGTTAATGCCATCACCATGGAGATGAGCGCTTCTGTATCTCCTCGTCCTGCCTAACTGGAGCCTGAGTGATGTAAACGCATGTGTACATGTACATACACTAAAACAACATGATACTGAACTCTCTGTCTGGTTCTGGAGGTCAACTGAGAGAACAACAAACTAGTAATATCAAGGTCATGGGTTTGAATTCCAGAGAACACCCATCTTATAAATTTAAACATTCAACAAATTTAAGCATTCTAATTACTTAGAAGACAGCAAAGAAAACTCAGCTCAGTACTAGAATAGTGTTCTCTTCCATGTCTTAACACACTTGAACATTGAGACTTTGAACACTTCGAACATCCATCAAACACACATATATGTAAATGGAAGCAATATTCCATGGAAAATCAGAAATTACACGCATATAAAAACACTAAATGTCAAAGAAAAAATAAACTATACTGTAGAAATTAGGGATGCTCCGATCGATCGGCATCGGCCGATAATCACATTTTATAACTCGATCGGTACTCACTACACTTGGCCGATCTCACGAACTGATCGCAATTTGATGACGTCAACGCGTGACGACGTACATGATGCGTGGGGACATAAATGATTTGGCGCCACAGTCATGTCATCGCCAGTGTGGAAATGCTATCATGTTTCGAGAAACAATTAAAAAATTCGCTATTTGACGTGTATGTTTTGCATGATGATATGATGAATAGATGGTTCATTTTTAACAGCAGATTCAGTGACGTTAGAGCTGATCTGTGCCTCACTGCACACGTCTGCGGCGCGTTACGGCTCCACGGGAACCGGAGCTGAGTGCTTGTTTATGAGCCAGCCGCGGCACGTTTCTGAAGCTGCTCTCCGCGCTGCTTGGCTAAAAATAGTCTTTTGTGAGTTGTCACAGCGTGGAGGACAAAACAAAACCTCGTCGGAGCCGTAAGGGATAACGGTAACATAATACACTGATCGTGGGCTGCTTTTAAATGAACATTTATTTATAAAACAAAATATCTTCTTTGGCCATATTAGCCTACTCAATAGCATTAACACAGGCTTTACACCTTTCAAACTTTATTTGGAATGTCACCGTTTCTGTCACTGCAACTTCCCGATCAGGCGAACGAACACACACACACACGGAATCGTCTGCCTCATGAAATTTTTTTTTATTTTTTAATTTAGTTAATATTTGCATCATTTATGATTTACTTTATCCACTCGCGACCCACCCACAAATAATCAGAATGCATTTTTTATTACCCGACCCGTGGATATAGGAAAAGCAAAATATGTTTGCAGCGTAAATCAGACGGACTTACTGAAAATGCAAATTCATTCTCTGCCAGCAGGAGGTGCTTTAAAGAAAGAGAAACAGGTTTCCCCAGTAACGGCTGTACACAAAGCAGAGCTGAGCTCACAAACACTGCTTTATCGGGCATATAACATGCAAGATGAAATAAAAATGACATCAAAAATTTTCTAAAGGTAGTCTTCCTTCAGAAATACAGTGATATAAAAACACCCGCGCCTCGTTTTGATTTTTAAACATGCAGTACGTGCTCATGTTTATTCAACGAAGCCTTTTGGAAAATCCGTCAGTTTTGATATTGTGGCAAGCGCCACAAATAAATAAATGTATGGGAAACACATCCCACAGCACAACCACCTGAGCCCAACTTCAGTCTACTCATCACCTTAACTTTAACTGCGTTTGTAGCCGGCGCCATAGCCAGACTGATAAACAAACACAGACCAGAAGTTAACTTCGGGCCAGGCGCGTGCGTGCGCCCGATGAAGCATCAGAATCGGTATCGGCCGATCACCATGACAAGAAATCGGTACTCAGTATTGGCTGCAAAAATCCTGATAGGAGCATCCCTAGTAGAAATAAAAGTAGAAATGCAGAAACCTTTCTGGCATTGTCATCATTACAAAGGTCAAATGTCCAAAATATTTTGCATCTTTGGCCCACTTGTAAAGTCACTAGAAATATCTCGCATATAAAGCGAGTAAAGTTCACATAACACTAAGATCAGCTGTAAAACCCAAATTTTATTCAATATTTTAATTATTTTTTGAACTGCGATGCATGACTGGGCTTCTGCATCACTGATAGGCGACCATACACCTGTCGTGCACTCAGCAATTTATGACTCTTAACTTAAAATCCATAAACAAAACTATTAATCAAAACCAGCTATCTGATATCTGAGCATTTTCATAGCCAGCAGTAAAAAAGATGTTAACAATCTAACCTCACGAGACCAACTGTTGCCCGAGCCTGAAGATAACAAGTAATCAGAAGACTTGTGCGATTTATTACTTAGATTACTTAACAGATTATTGAAAACAAATAGTGTGCACTTCATCGGTCACAACCCGTTATACTAATATCGTGGCTGGCGGACATTTAGCTTAGCAACTATTAGCTACATTCCTTCTGCACGAGATGACAAATACCCACAAATTACGTTTCGCTTTCTTTTTTGCTTATAGCATAATGTAGCACGTATTCGACCTCTTAAACGTCTTTAGTTAAATTACTTTGGACAGTTCAGTCGTCTGTGAGGTTGCTGGGTAGTTCACTAACGTGTTAGCACTTATTAGCCTAACTCGGCTAGCCTTTTCAGACATCACTCACCTGGTCTCTAATTTTGAGAACCACCATGTTTCGATGCTCTCTTTGGATCTCATGCAGAACTAAACGGATATTTTTCACCACCACTTGAATACTGATGTTTTGTTGTCGGTAAATCTAGCGTTTCCAGTAGGCCTGGGGTTTCCTACTTGCCACTGATGAGCAGGGGGAGAAAACTCCATAACATTACCGCCACTGCTGCCTCGCAAAGAACGGGGACGATGATTGGCTAGACAGTGGTTTGAGCGACAGTAAAAAGAACGATGATTGGCTAAAAACCAGATGGGGGCGATGCTTGCTTGTGAACTGTGAAACGTTGTTGGATGTGTGTGCGTTGCAGTTAAACAGGTTTCAGATCAGTAAAGGAAGAAGTGCGCGTTTCTCTATTGCAAAGTGACTTCCACTTCTCTTTTTAACAATGTTGTTGATGTTGTTGTTAAGAACGCATGTCACACCTCTGTTCATCATTTTGCACTGGCTACCAGTAGCTGCTCGCATTAAATTCAAGGCATTTTGCCTACAAAACCACCACTGGCTCTGCACCCATTTACCTAAATTCATTACTTCACGTTATGTGCCCTCTAGAAGCTTGCGTTCTGCAAGTGAACGGCGTGTTGAATACAAAATGCATTACAATGAATACAAATTTAAAGTGATTGTTCATTGAGATTATATTAGGGTTACACAGTGGTTTTAACATTTTCTATTTGTATTAGTTATAGAAAATTACTGATGCAGGAGTTTTAACACTTTTTGATGCCAAGGACCCCTGATATGATCATTTTACTACGAGAGACCATCTTCTTATTTCCCTCTTTCTTCTTTCTACACACACACATTGTTAAACATGCCACTGTGAATGTTAATTTTAAAAGTAGTTCTCAATTTTCATGAATAAAACACAATTTAAGTTTTTTCCCTTCTGATTCTAAAGTTAAAATGGCCATCAAAATAATGGAAATATATATTTGTTATAATATATGCCAGTATATTTAATGATAACATTATTATCCAAATGACCAACTAAATATCACTGTTAGGTACAGGTTTAAAAGTGCATGGCAGTATAAAACTGTCAAATTGTACTCAAGTGACTCAATTCTATTACAGGCCTATGCAACCAAATGTAAAATGTATATGCTAAAATTTCAGCAAACTTGGAATATATTATTTTAGCCTTTTTCCTCATTGTGTCTTCACTGTGTTACAGGAAATACAAATAAATGTTTTCATAGGTCTGTACAGAAAACAATGAAACCGGTTCCTTGTAAAAGGAACAGCTCATCAGCTGATAGTTGCTAACTTGCAATAGTAAATGAAGGCTGTGTTAGAAAGTTGTATTAGATAAGAAATAATAGGTAGGTTCCGTTTATAACTTAACACATGCTGACAACTTGTCTCAAAAATGTTGCAACTTGACAACTTAGTTGACAACAATATAATATAGCCTAATAAAGAAAGAGACAAAGAGGGAGAATACTCATTCATTTGGATTGACGAGGCTTTGAGTTGCTTTAAATTTAAGATGAGCGTTAAATAATCGAAGCACAAAGAGTCAATTTCATTGTGGTGCACCAGATGACGCTAAAGGTGTATTTAAGACTTTAATACTTCACAGTAGGCTAGCTGTTCTCCTGTCTAATGCACAGCATTCAGTGCTAAATAAATAAATACCTGGTATGACGTAAGCTACCCGCGATTTATATAAACATGTATTGGTTTAAACCATTTAAATAAGTAGGCCTATTAAATGAAACAAATTTTGGTTAAAAATTTCGCTGCTTGCTCTCTAGAAAATAACAGCCTAACCCACCGCAGTTCTGCTGTTGGAATGCAGGCTAATCATTATCGCAACTTCTGCGGTTACAAAGTGTAAATGACGAGGCTGAACCCAGCAAGCGAATGAACTGGGCTGTGTCCGAAATCGCCCCCTATACCCTCATTCACTATTCCCTACATTAGGTCACTAATTCAGTTCACTAGAAGGAGTGAATAGTGCAAAGACCGCAAGTGTGGGTATTTGGACAAAACTAAAGCCTATGGTTTCGGACACCACTAAAAATGGCTGTTCCCTCAAATAGTGCTCTATTTAAGGGTATAGGGGGCGATTTCGGACACAGCCCTGGATTCAGTCTCGTCAATTAAACGTGTCACATGCACGAGAGATGGGGGAAGATGCCTCCCTAAAGAACAGTGTGTGTATTTACTTTTAAATACAACTTTGTAAGTTCAGAATGTGCAGAATAATGTATAATATACATTATATAGGCTACATATAATATACATATAGTAAATTGGTAAATTGTTGTAAAATATCTGAAACGCACATATAACATGGCATTACTGAATAACCCAATGAAGCATTATATTTAAAAATAATAACACTAGTAACAACATGCCACTTAGGGCTCTTTTAAGAGTCTAATATTTGATCTTTTCTCTTCAAAATAAAATAACATTTTCTAAATCTAAAAAAAAAGGCTGTACAATAATCTTGACTGTACAAAAACATTGATGAGGCCCCTCATTCCCTCATTAACAAATAGGCACAAAAACCTTTGATATTCAGCATAATACAACATCACAGATAATTATTCATTTTTTCCAGAAGATTATTAACCTCAGAATCTGTTTCTACTGATTACATCTTACGAAATGACAAAATTAAGAAGAGCGTAATAATTTATTAAATGTGTTGAATTGAGATTATGTGCCTTCAAGAAAAACATCTGACCAGTTCAGCCATTTAATCATTTAAATGGTTGTACACTTTTCTGTAAATAATGTATTTGAAGTCAAAACTTTACACATTTTAATAGTTGTTTTTTTTTGGCATCCTTTGCAGCTTTCATTAGAAATAGGCATTCACATTTACGAGATTCACTGAACTAAGCAGTATAGATGACAACCCTAATGAAAGCCTCATTACTTGGAAATTTCTGTCTTCATTCAAAATGGTGAAGAATGTAAAGAATTTGGCTGAGCTGTAATTAATGCATTTTAGCCACTGTTGTTAAAGCAAGGATGCTCAAATATGTGATGCAGTGACATTTGACCATTTGTCCAAAAATAAGTAATCGGTGAAAACATTCCTTTCCCTGTGATGTTAAGAAATAAAAACATCATTAACTACATCTTAAATGAGGCCTATATGTTTGCCTCTGACTTTGGTCTCTCTGGTGAAATTATTCCGATGTTGTTTTGCATCAAATCTGTATCTGTAAAGCCAACAGCAATCACTGAGTTTTAGGCATATCAAATAAGAGAACCACATCTCTTCTGCATATGTGCACACATTCTTTATTAATTACTTTATGACTTTCATTTTTCTCTTGTCAATGATATAAAACTGACTAAAACAGACAGAAAAGTGATGTAGAGACTAGCATGTGATGATGTGTCTTTAGAAGGCCCCTTTTTAATGTGTCCCGACACATTTGGTTGCACCCGCTTCAAAATCCAATTTTAATCTTAACAGGATTTATTAACTGAAGTGCCTTTAACGGAAATGAATAGAGTCAGACTTGCCAAATTGAGATGGTTAGATATTTCCAGATATTTTCATTTAGAAGAGAAGTGGCAGATATAGACTCCTTATTTAATGGAAATTACAACAGAATTAAATTCTGCAGTTTAGGAGATAAAGAGCTTTTCTAAGGGTAGACTAACAAAATAAATGACTTGAAAACTTTATTGCCCGTGTAATGTACCGCAAATAACATTTCACAAACTATGCATAATTAATAGTAGCAGTAAAAAACAATGGCAATGTTATAAGCAATAATAACCTAGACAAAATGTGCTATATGTAAACATGTATTGTTTAAATATGAAATTATAGTACACTATTTTATTAAAAATTATTATTGTTAACACTCATGTAGCTAATTATAATTTATTATAGTCAATCCAGTTTCAGCTTAACTTTCTTCATCAGAAAAGTCTTTCAAAGTGGTCGAAGAAGAAGTAGCCTACAATAGACTCATCGACGCATGTTGTAACTTACACTTTGTTGTAACTGACATTTAATTTTGCTTAATCATTTAGTTTTTGTTAATAAAACTGTTAATGCTGATAATTAGTCACAACTAAGGAGATGTTGAATTATGATTTTTAAAGGTTTCATGATTTTACAACATTACATTTATTACAGTTTAGTAATATTTTGTCCTTTACAGTGATACGTTTTGTATGTTTTGGGCAATTTAGACAAAGTAGTTCACTGCATTCAGGACAGAAAAGGAATTTTAGGTGGTTAGCAGGTGGTTAGTGGGTGAGGGAGGGGCTCTGAGTCAGACTGTCAAAACCAAACATTGGTCTGTCATTTATTGACTGCACAGAGACTGAGTTGGAGCGACGCTGTCAAACTAAGTTAACCAGGACTAGTGTTAGGATGTCAGTATTAGTGTATGACAGCTGACTACAAAAAAATTCCGGAGAGCAAAAGTTAGGTTGAGTGGCAGCTGAGCTTTAGAAAGTTAGACAAAACTTAGCTAACATTAGTTTGACAGATAGCTTGTCAGTTTAGCTTAGCCATGACAGGGAAGTGTTTATACCTCTCTCATGTTAACCACTGGTCTTTAACTGTGGACTAAAGCAGGTGAATGCTTCAGATTTAAATTGCATTGCCGGGTAATGGTTAGTTTGTAAATTTAGCCTATATTTGAGCAAAAAGTTAACTTCTAACCCAAGGCAGATTAAGGTTAGCCTGCTAGCACCGAGTAAAACCACTGACTAACCACGAATCTGTTTCTGTGGGAATTATGAGCACCAGTAATAATTATGCTAATCGCAAACGGAGGAAACCTGTCCAGAAAAGGTAATAAATCATTGTTTTACTAGGCCATGCTTAGATGCGTAGTTAAACCTATGTATTCAGTTTACAGTACTACTGTCAGTTAGCCTGTTTATCAAGACCAAACAATATAAAGCAGACAAGTGACTCTCATTGCATTGTGAATTTTTATTAATAGTTATCTGATTATTTATTTTATTTGATTGAATTTTATTTGCGAAATGATGTTATATCGCTGCACTTTCTCCGATGTCTAGTCAGGCTCTTTCGGAAAACTAGTGAGCTGCCTAGCTAGACATCGTGTTTGTGCGTGAGCGTGTTTTGACTTCTGTGAACGATTAGTAAGTTATTTGCATCTGCCACGTGACAAACTAACTAAACATATCTAAACATACTAAATGTATCTTTGGCTGCAATGTAATGATTTCCTAATTCGGAATATTAGAATGATTGACTAATAAAAATAATTTAATTCCGCTCAAATGAGCTAAAATTTGTGGAAAAGACAGATCTGACCATTTTGCGGACGGGTGAAATTACACATTACAGCTCGTATAAAGATACAGATTTTTAACATTATTTTATATTCATATTTTACGTTTAAAAAAAATATATATATATTTTTTATACCAAACCTGTTTGTGATGGATTATGACAAAAATAAATAAATAAATAAATAAAACTTTACCACAATGGGTAACAGGGTTGTGAATTAAGCATTAACGACAAAATATTTTCAACAGATGGTCATTGATAGGTGTTTAACTTTATTTTCTATTCATTTGTGCGGTGCTTTTATTTTGTGACACATTTACCAAAATATGGGCCATAAATTCACCCGCGTTCCATTCGGAAGGGCTCATCGCTATGCCCTAATCCCTTCAAAGGGTTTACCCTCCGGAGTGAGAGCTTCGAAGGGTGTAGGGGACCAAACAACTGTTCCTTGAAGTGCCCTTCTGCGTCAGCATCACGTGCCCACACGGAGGCGCCGTCATCATGCAAAGAATCTGCGCAAAGGATCATGGGAGCCCGAAGTGTCCATCAGTTGTACCCTTCGAAATCCTTCATTCCGAAGGGCCCTTTGAAGTGGCCAGTTTTGAGCACTTCGGTTTGGAACGACCCTTCAATATGGCGGCCATGATTGTTTTCACTCCGAAGTGCCCTTCGGAGGGCGATATATCCCGTTTGGAATGCACTGACAGTCTATTGCTGCATTCACACCATGTCGTAATTACCGTAATTTCGAGATGACAACACATGACGTTCAACTCGGTGCTGTTCACGTCCTCAGACTGCGACAAAATGAACCCGCAACCGCTTGAAAGTTACTGGCAGCTGTAAAACACATAACTTTACATTTGTATGCTACAACTAAATATTGCAGAACACAGAAAGCGTGTCAGGTAAAAATAATTACTAACCATTTGTTTGTTTGTTTGTTTGTTTGTTGTTTATTATTAATGACAGCGATAATAAATGTGTTATTGCTAACCTAATCAAACTACAACAAAATAATAACAGTATGAAAACTTACATAATATGTTTTTATATTATAGTACATCTATATATGTATCTATTTTCTCATTTTTTAGAGCGCCGCCATTTTTCTCTGGTTCCGCATGAGGTGCAGTGGTCACTAGTTCTACGAGGACGTGAACGCTTTTTACAAGTTGGTATCTCGTAATTACGGTAATTACGATATGGCATGAATGCACCTATAATTACCGTAATTTCGAGGTGACAGCACGTGACGTTCTACTCGGAGCTGTTCACGTCCTCAGACTCGGAATTATGCTTTTCTATAGGTGCGTTCACGCCATATTCCCGTAATTACGAGATTCCAAAAAAAAAGAGAGAATTGATTAGTTTATCTTTCGAGTCTTCGGGTTTTTCGAGTCGTTCGTTCATCACGAGGCAGCCCCATAAGCTTAACCAATGCAAAAAACAAAACAAAAGCAAAAAAACAAGTATCTCTGCTTTATCAAAGTGATTTCACCATCATATGGACAAAATTTAAAGCATAACCAACTTTTTATTACCTTTATTACCACAGGAAAAGAACCATCATGACAGAAATTCACACATTTATAAACTGTAAGAAATACATTTGAAATACTATTTGAGACCAGAAACGCATCACGTAACTGTAGGAGTAAATAATAATAATAATAATAATAATAATAACAACAACTATGCACCCGTTTGTAAGGATAGGGAAGGTTGCTGTCACATCACGTGATAAAAGAACGAACGACTCTAAAGACTCGAAAAATGAACTAATCAATTCTCTTTCCGGCTCAGACTGCATTGGTTAAGCTTATGGGGCTGTCACGTGATGAACTCAAACCCGAAGTCTTGTCAGATAAGGTGAGGTGAGCTAGCATAGACTAAAGATCCAGTTAAACAATGAATTAATATTTTCTGTTTCTTATAGCATTAGTTTTGTCTTGTTTGTAGTGTGATCAACGTTTGCGTAAGTAGTAGATGTGTTAGGGAAGTAACACGTAACATTTTAATTACATTTAGCTAAAATGAACGAAATGACTCGAAAATAGATTCGTTCATTTTGCTGAATGAGACTCAAAGATCTGAGTCGGCAAAATGATCCGAACTTCCCATCACTAGTCGTAGCTCTCAGAAAACTCCCAGTTCACAAGTTGTAATTACGAGTTCTACGAGAACATGAACGCTTTTTACAAGTTGGAATCTCATAATTACGGGAATTCCGATATGGCATGAACGCACCTTTCAGCAGGGTTGGGCAACTCTGGCCCTTGAGATCCACTTTCCTGCAAATTTTAGCTCCAACCCTAATCAAATACACCTGAATAAGTTAATTGAGGTCTTCAGGATCACTATAAAGTTACAGACAGGTGAGTTTGATCAGGATTGGAGCTAAACTCTGCAGGAAAGTGGTTGTTGAGGGTCAGAGGTTGCCCACCACTGGTCTGAAACCTTGACTGTGTTATGTCAAATAAAAACCTAACCTACCAAAACAAGTAACAAAGTTGCAAATTAAGCATTAACAAAACTGTCACTCATTAGGGACTCGCTAGCTGATATGATATGGGTGATATGATATGATTTACAAGCTGTTGCTACACCTCTGAAGGTCATATTTCCTTCCCAAGACTCAATACTTACTTACCTATCAGTTGTAGGTGTCGTTTTTAGGTGATTGTTTGACAGTACTCACTATAAGTGAATGATAAAAAATATCTCTTCTTAATGTAAACACACTTCTGGGAAATGGAAAACGTTCTAAAATTTGAAACTGACAGGTTGGCTGTCCTGTCATATTCTGAAAATTACATTAAATCTGAATATATTCTCCTTTTTTAGTGTGCAGCAGTCTCCTCCTGAATGTGTCAAATCAAATCCTTCCAAACGACATCGAGACCGGCTGAATGGAGAGTTGGACAGGTTGGCCAGCCAGCTTCCTTTCCTGCAGGAAGTTATATCCAAGCTGGACAAGCTCACCATACTGAGGCTAAGTGTGAGCTACCTGCGGGCCAAAAGTCACTTCAATGGTAATGCATGATAAACAGAAGTTGCAGTTGTTTCGGTGTGGTATTGGTGTCCAATTTCTGACTGTACATACATTTATGGATGCAATAGTCTCACTTAGTTGATGCAAATTTGAAAGATTATTGTTTTCTACAAAGTTCTATCATATTTTAGTAGCTTGTGGACTACAGTCATTTTAATGACAACATCCAAAGACAACACTTTTTCTCCCCTGTGACTGATTAAAATGAATAGATTGTGCATCATTTTAAGTAGTTAGAAAACCAGCCCCTAATTCTAAAGAACCTCAATATGTGCATGTTTGTTTCCTTATATGAGTGTCTGCCACATCTCGAGGCTGTTTACGGTATACTTCCCCCTCAGTGGGAAAGAAGGGGAGCCTTTTCACAGGATGCCACTGGGGTGCGTGAGATCCTGTGGAAAGTAAAATATAAATTTGTAATCATATGCATTACTTTTACATTTTCTTTCAAAGAGCAAAAAATGCAATTTTGACAGGTAAATTTCACTTAATGATCACCCCGAGGCTGGTTCAGTAATACTGGAATATGTTGTTGAAATCATTATCATAAGAAGTTTACCTGGCTTTAGGCAACAGGCTTTTGCCCTCAACATTAAGATATGGAAGTAGGACAGAGCAGTGCATGCAAGCAGTTCCTCCTTTTGTTTGCGATAGATTGAGTGCTTATCACAGGACATCCCGGTCCCTCGGCAGTTTTATCTCAGGATGACCCATATTTGGATAACACAAGGAATATGCAAAATAAATTGCTTTGTAATGTTGTAATAATATAAAAATGTGGCCGGATGGTTCTTTGTTCTGTTGGGATGGATGTTTTTTTTTCTCCTGCAGCTGGCCAAAAGATTTAAAGTGTGTATGAATCACAAAATTCAAGGCACTGTTGGTACTTGAGAAGAGATTATATAGTGCTATAGAGTTACAGTTATAAACGTTCCAGCTATTTAAACCGGTATTGTTATAAGAAGATGAGGGGGAATCAGTCTTGCAATAACCTATTGGATAGTATTAAGAGTCAGGTCAAAATACACAAGAAACAAATAGCATCAGAAATCTTTTGCCAGCATATATTGAGTCTCTACACAAATACAAAACACACAAAATCCTGTCACATAAAATGTTCACTATAGATATGGTCAATGTCCAAAATAAAAGTGTGGTTATATAAGTAGGAAATGTCCACCAAAGATGTTGAGAGAAGAAACCATTTGGTAAAAGAGAACAGCCAATGTTATAAAGTCTTATCTTTTGAAGGGTAGATTGATGAAATGATAAAATTAAATAGATGTCCTTGTTGGGGTAGGCCAGTAGTCCTTTGAAAAAAGTCCTTGGGCAGTTGCAATACTGCACCCAAACTCCAACGTTCTGCACTCCACACGGTAGCATAAGTTTGCAGGTAAAACAAAATCCTCTACTAAAGAAAACAACTCATTAACTGTCAAACAAACTCACCAAACACACACAACCCACAAAACATTTGAATAAGCAACTTTCCCCAAACAATAACCCTCTCAAATTCTACACAATAACAAAAGATGAAAAATAAAGCAAAAAACTCATGGTTGAGCAGCAAAACAAATGTTTCTCAAACCAGGACCCTCTAGAGAAACAGCAGATGCCATGAGGTGACACAAACTGAATCTGCCTCTCATTCTACTACTTCCTCTTTTATTCAAAATGGGGATATGCTATTGGTGTCCCCTAGTGGTCAGGATGAACAAAGCACTAAAATTAAATACATTAAACCATGTAACAAGATGTGACTGTTACATATCTCCACCCTCATTTGGAAACATTATCAACAGTCCCATAGAAGGGCTTCAAATTTTGTACATGAAAGGTATCAACATGATCCGGATAATCTATAAATGACAGAGAACAATTAACAGGGCCAAGACATTTGACAATCCTAGCAGGACCTTTCCACTTCATGTGAATCCATCGCTAGCACGTGACAAAGGATGAGTGTGAACCCAAACCAAATCCCCAACTTTGTAATGAGCAGGCCTTCGGAGGTCATAGTACCGTCTTTGCTTTGTCTGAGCTCGTTCCACGTTTCTTTGCACAGTTCTTATCAGCTCTTTCTGTCTTTCTAACACTGGGTACGCTGGACTGTCTGGGTCATGAGGTCTATGTATGGCTCTTTCTAGAGGTCCTTTCAGTTTCCTGCCTAGTGTGACTTTAGCTGGAGTAAATCCCATGCTTACCTGCCAAGCTGTGTTTATAGCAAAACGAAACTCTGCCAAACATCTGTCCCAGTGCCGATGGTGGTCTTGAATGTAGGACGAGATCATGGTCTTAAGAGTACGGTTGACCCTTTCCGTGAGGTTAGTCTGGGGATGTGCTGTAGTAGTCAACTTCTGGATGACACTCCATTGCTAGACTGAGTAGCTGGGAAGTAAATTGGGTTCCTCGATCAGACACTAAATACATTGGAGTTCCCCACCTAGTAAAGATCTCCTCTATCAAAATGCGAGCAATTTGAGGTGCTTTAGCCATACGCAGCACCCATTTTGAACAGTAGTCTACGACAACAAGGAGGTGCTCATTTAATTTAGAACTCTTAGGCAATAATCCCATGAGGTCGATCCCTAGCATATGTCCAGGTTCTACCACTGGGGTTGACTGCATATGGCCGGCTAATTTGAAAATTTAAGGTTTGTGTTGTTGACAGACCTGACATTCTTTGCAATACTTCCAGATGTCAGAGCGCAGTGTGGGCCAATAACAGATATCTACTAACCTCAGTAGAGTCTTGAGCCTACCAAGGTGCCCACTTAATGGGTTGTCATGTGCATATGCGAGGAAGTCTTTTTGTAGGCAAGCAGGAATGACTAGCTGTAATTTGGGTCCTTTCTGTCCATCAGGCATGCTACGGAAAAGAAAGCCATTCTTTAACAAGTAATGGATACGTGTTGAATCGGGATCTGTGAGTGACCTGGCTTTAACGGCGAGTTCCTGGACTTCTGGGTCGTCCTGTTGTGCTCTAGCAATGTCAGACCATTCAATCGGAAAACTGGAAAAAGAGGTGGCTGAGTCTTGTCATTTGATATGGGCTATCTGAGGGAGCGAAGCAGTCTCTAAGAGACTGCGCAAAAGAGTGTTTGGCACGATGTTGCACTGACCTTTGCGATACTTGACACTGAAATCAAATTCTTGCAGTCGAATGGTCCATCGGGTCAGTCTGGAAGATGGCTTTGGGTGATTAAACACCCACGTGAGAGCCACATGATCAGTTATCACTTCAAATGGTCTGTCTTCTAAATAGGGTCTCCATTTCTCTACAGCCCATATGACGGCACAGCACTCCTTTTCTGAAACTTAATATGACCTTTCAGCCCCAGGCAGCAGGCGTGAAGCATATGCTATGACTAAGGGTGTGCGATATATATCGTCTGCGATAATATCGTAATTGTTGTTTTAACGATGTGCAATTTGACATTATCAAGTATTTTGCAAAAACCAAACAAAACACCTACGGAGTGCACGCATACATTACGTGATGAAGTCATGTCAGTGCACGTGCGCATTTAGAGAGTGTTTTTTCACTGCATGATTCAGTCTATTAAAATGCATTAAGAAAGATCACAAAATTCAAGATATGGGGGCAGAAAATGTACATATTTATATAATTTAATATAGTTAAAATCACTCGAAGAGTGATGTTTTTTCTTCAAAAATAAGCATGATTACAAATGTGATACTGATTATATACAACAGTTCAATAAACAATAAGTTAATATTAAGAGACTTACGTTTTAGACACCATATTGCCTGTTTTTTTGCTCTATTTCGCCAACTGAAAATAATTCAAAACAGCCACCACAGACCAGTTTTGCGTCTCCAAGCAATGACGGTGTTTCTTTCCTTGAATCAACCGTTTAAATGATTCAGTTCAATCGCAATGACTCACTTGTTAACAGTGACTTGCTGCCACCTACTGGCGATTTTAATTTCACATTTAAAGTATCCATTTTTTAAATAATTTCAAACATCAGTATTCAATGTTTTATGTTTAAAATATCAAAAAACTATGCATTTGTAACTGCAGGTTAAAGCACTCCATGTCCCTCTAAGCTGAATTAAATAGCGTGTAAATACATCTAAATGCCACTTCAGATGCAACTTCTGCAAATATTAATTTTGTTGATACTGGTTTAATTTGTTTGGTAACAGCCTAAACAAATTAACAGCCTAAATGTCTTATTATTCTAATTGACTGATTAAATGTAACAATTTGACTCAAAAGATGCACACTTTTAGAAAAAATGGCTTTATTAAAGGTAAAAATGCCCATAAAAGGTAAAAAAAATCTATTTAAACTTATATGAAAAGATTAATTTCTGTTCACTGATGTGAACTGACCACACAGAATGAAGAATATCAAAAATTGCAGCTGCCCATGGTATTCAGATATCAGCACAATAACACACTCGGCAAAATATCGTCTAATTATCGTTATCGAAAATATCCCACAAAATATAGAGATATTATTTCTTTTCAATATCGCACACCCCTAACTATGACATGTTCTACTCCTTCTATCTCTTGTGTCAGAACGGCTCCTAAACCCACATCGCTAGCGTCGGTCTGAACTTTGAAAGGCCTTGTCAAATCAGGGGCAATCAAGATATGAATTTTGACATTCTTCAGTCCAAATCCAAGTTGCTCCTTTCCTTTTTAAAGCATGCAATGGTGCCGCTTTATCCGAAAATTTTGGAATAAACCTTTAGTAGCATCCTGCAAGACGTAGGAACCATTGTACCTCCTTCAGACATTGAGGGATAGGAAATTCCATTCCAACCAAATGATCCGATGGTAGCTGCTCGCATTGCAGCCTGTCTGAGAGACATTTCTAGCTGGATGAAGGACCATCAACTTCAGCTCAACCTTACTAAGACAGAACTGCTTGTGGTTCCAGCAAACCCACCGTTTCATCACAACTGCTCTATACAGCTGAGTTCGTCAACCATAACTCCTTCCAGGACAGCCATAAACCTAGGAGTTGTGATCGATGATCAGTTAAGCTTCACAGACCATATTGCTACAACGGCCCGGTCCTGCAGATTTGCCTTATACAACATTAGGAAAATTAGACCCTTCCTGTCAGAGCAAGCCACACAACTTCTTGTCCAAGCTCTCTCTCCAGACTGGACTATTGTAATGCTCTCTTGCCGGGCCCTGATCCAGAATGCAGCAGCGAGAGTGGTCTTCAATGAGCCAAAAAAAGCTCACGTTACTCCTCTCCTCATCAGGTTACACTGGCTACCAGTAGCCGCTCACATCAAATTCAAGGTACTGATGCTTGCCTACTAGACAACCACTGGCGCTGCACCAATATACCTAAACTCGCTAGTTCAAACTCATGTGCCCTCCAGAAGCTTGCATTCTGCAAGTGAACAGCGCCTTGTAATGCCATCCCAAAGAGGCACAAAATCACTCTCACTGACCTTTTCCTGGGCTGTGCCCAGCTGGTGGAAAAAACATCTAAAGACACATCTTTTTGGCCAGCACCTGACCAACTAATACTAGCACTTATTTATTCTATTCTGTTCTGTTCTATTCCATTCTATTATAAAAAAACAAAAAAAAAACTAGCTACGTGTACTGTGCTAGACTAACTGAGACTTGTCATGACACTTGTATACTGTTGTTGTTCTCTCGTTGGTCTGATTGCTTCTATTGTTCTCATTTGTAAGTCGCTTTGGATAAAAGCGTCTGCTAAATGATTAAATGTTAAATTGAGTAACAGCTTCTACCTTTGCAGGGTCAGTTTGAATTCCGTCCTTGGATACCCATATGTCCCAAGAATGTCAAAGATCTTTGCATGAGATTGCACTTCTGGAGATTAAGAGTAAGCCCTGCTTTGAAGAGACAGTGAAATATTGCCTGCAAGTGGGTTAAATGTTCTTCTTCCATCTTAGAATATACCACAATGTCATCGATGTACACGAAACAACTCTTTCCCTTTACATCCTTCAGCATTAATTCCATCAGTCGTTGAAACAAAGCAGCAGCATTTTTGAACCCGAAAGGTAAATGAAGAAATTCAAACAAACCTGATGATGTAATGAAAGCGGTCTTGGGAATGCTTTCAGGTTCCATTTCAACCTGCCAATACCCGCTTTTTAGATCTAGGGTACTGAAAATTGCAGCTCCATGAAGAGTCCTCTAAAGTCAACACAGAATCTTTGTCCTCCTCCTTTTTTGGGTACAAGGACAATTGGAGCAGCCAGGGAGATGTTGAGGGCCGAATTATTTTCTTATCAAGCATCATCTTTATCTCTTGATCGATAAAAAGTTGTTTCTCAGGAGATAATCGATAGGCTTTCCAGCGAATGGGTACTTCATTAGTGGTTATGATGCGATGTTTGACTACATTGGTGTGGCCTATCTCATTGGTGCACACTGTGGGCCAATCTTTCATGAGCTGCTCAAGTCGTGACTTTAGTTCCAGAGATGTGTCTGCATTGGTGACTAACTGATGGATAAGTGAGTGGGTCTCAGATGACTCAATAACACTCAAGGACAATAAAGCATTGGTAGAACGGGCAGGGATGAATGAAAATGCTTCTTCTTGGAATCCATTTGTGGCAGACAGAATATGGGTCAAAGACGTTAAGATGTCCGCATCAAAATAAATTTACAAAAGTGATTTTATGTCCATAGAAAGCACATTAAATGCAAGTAAAGTGTCTACATTTAAGGTTTCAAATAAGTTTTTGAAGAATAAAATGTCAAAATTTGGTTGAAATAATGTCCCATTTTCATTCATTGTAACACTTATAGTTATGTAAAAATTCAAACAACATGCTTATTCTGACCTATACATATTAAAATACATAAAAGAATAAGTGAGCTTATTACATTTTATTGGGTTTTAAATTAGTAAAAAATTCTTACTGACAAATGTCAGTAATAGTGGCAAATTTTAAAAATGTAAAATAACAACTAATTAGTATTTGGGGTGAAAATAATTAGTTTTTTAAATATGTCATAAATAGATTTTTGTTGTAAATATGTCTGACAAGATTGTTACACTGAATGACATTTTAGTGGGTGTCTTCTGTAAATTTTTTGCTCAGAAAAACAAAAACAAAAACACAATTACATTAAACAGAAAACTTTTTAATTTTTTAATTTGTCTTTTTTTGGAAAAACAACAATTTAAAGCAGTATTGTTTTTATGCTTAAACCCTTTTTCATCTTTGACCCATATACTGAGCCTTATGAAATCCAAACAAATTCCAGACACCATAAGGAAACAGTAAGATCAACATCCCGTATTATATATAAGGTCAGTGTAAACTTCCTCTGTTGTAACTCACAGTCACATCTCCACTATCCTAAGGCACTTAAAACTTGTCCATTGGCCTGCTGGAAAGTCTGCCTATGACTAGACTCCAACTGTTCTCTGTGCTTCAACTGATTCCAACAAGATTCTTGCATTAGAGTCCGTGAACTCCCTGTGTCAATCATAGCCTGGAAATATCTTCCACGGATCACCAACGGTAGGGTCACCATCTTCAAATTGTTCTGAGCAGGGGTATGAACAGGCTGAATGATACGTGTGGTTGAGGGGTTTGACTTGGTGTTAATGTCTCTGTCAGTTTGGGCTTTTCGTTTCTGTATATCTGCGTTGGCCTGACTCCAGTATTTCTTGGTTTCTTCCAGATCTCTTTCGATTTGCGTTCCAATCCTTACCAACTCACCAAATTTCTTGACAGTTCCCCTCAAGAGACTGGTGAGGCGTGGGTTGCAGTTTCTTAAAATGGGCTGGACAATGTCCTTCTCTGTCATCTCTTTCTTCCACCGTAGACATAGGGCTCGGTAATGGTAGGTGAAATCGCGAATAGACTCTTTAGGGCCTTGCTTCCTCTCCAAAAACTGTTTAGCAGGTTCTGCCTCATAGTCGTCATTCAAAAAAACTTTCTTGAATTGGCTCCAGGTGAAGATAAATCGGCATTCTGCCAGCCACCATATATGAATGATATTAATTCATATCTTTTAGTTTTAAAACTAATTTAAAATTAGAAAATAGTTCAAGCCAGGCCCGAATTGGCTAATCGGGAGCACCGGGAGAATTCCCGGTGAGCCAGTCTTGTCATACCACTGGGGTTTAAATATGGATGCCCGTATTTAAGGCATCAAAGCGTCCCGTATGAAAGCTAATGCAATTTGTCCCGTATTCGCAGGCACGCCATATGATCACCAGACCATATGAATAACAAATTCTCAATTGATAATTAATCATTCTTTGTGCGCAAATTGTTTTATTTGTGAACGTAGCCACTCAAGGAAGGCTTTAAGACCAAGCGGAATCCTCTGCCGGCTGCTCCCACTTCACAGCAAACGGGACTCGCGCTAATGTCAATTCCTTCACCGTCTGCATTTTGATTTTGGCAAATCAGTTTGGGCGAATGCAACTTATTGATCATGAGCCCAACATCCAGCAAGGCAGGAAAACATTCAGACATGAAACTCCAGGGCTGAAAATGAGTCCCACTCCGGCTCTGGTTCCAGCTATTATTGCAAATCAAAAACCTAGTAATAGTATTGTATTATCAAAAATAATAAAATTTTACTATTTATAAAGTAAATATTAAATGAATATATTAATTTAAAAAGTTTGATCAGTAAGATGCTTTAATGTTTTTGAAAGAAGTCCATATGCTCAGTCTGAATTTATTTGATAAAAAATACAATACAACAGTTTGTAAAAATATTGTAAAGTTAATTTTTTTTGTGGAAACATGACTTTTTCAGGACACTTCATGACACAAATTTTTTTTTAAACAAATGTTTTGTAACGTTAATAAAGAGTGTCATATTATATAATGTCACTTTTGATCAATTTAATGCACACTTGCTGAATAAAAGTATTAAGTATTTATTTAAAAAATAAATACATTAATAAAAAGCTTACTGACCTCAAACAGATTGTAACATGTAAAAAAATTTATAGATATATATTTAAGTACATACACACACACACACACACACACACATATATATATATATATATATATATATGTATATATGTATATACATATTACTGTATATAAAATTATGTAGCTAGATAAAGATAAAATGTTGGCAGGGCAAGTAGAAATCTGAACTGCTGCCCTGATCAGTCCTTTAAACATATCTTTGAAATGTTAATCATTACCTTGTTTAATAACAGTCCGAGAATAGACTTAGTATCTTAGAGTTTAATATCACAGTTTATGTAGTACATGCATGTATTTCAGACAAGCCTTGCACAGTTATGCTCTCAAGGGTGCAGTTGTACATCCTTATTGAGATTTATAAAGGCAACAGTCCAAGTTTTGTTAAGCAATAAGCTGTCAAGTGTAAAAAATACCCAGAACCGTTTTCCAGGGAAGTTACTCAATCATTATTTAGGGAATTGGGCAATATTAAACATATATAAAAGGCCAGGAATAGTGGTTAAATTAATTGAGATTTACACCTGATTTCTCCTAGCTCATGTTCTTCCCTCTATCCTGACTAATGCAGAAGTGTGGTGAGGTGGCCAGCATTGAAGGGATTCCATGAGAAACAGGCTAAGAAGGAGTGCTGATTGTTGCTTGTGTTTTGTGTGTAATTGCTTCTACTGTCTGGGGGCCAGTGCTGGGGAGGGTCTGGGTTTGCGTGAGTAATTGAAACAGACTCGTTGACCTCTTGACTTTGGTTGAAAAGTTACGAAAATAAAATATTTGATAGTTACTGACTCCAGCAGCAGACTTTGTTTGACCTGAGGTGCTGTGTGTGTAGCATCAAAGACCCTGCCAAGGTTTGATGTGAACCAGTGTGTGGGGATCTTTAGGGCCAGACATTGACAGACGTTGCATGAGAAGCATGCAGGAACATCATTTGAGATATGATCTTAAAGGGTCATATGATGTTGCTAAAAATAATTATTTTGTGTTATTTGGTGTAATGAAATGTGTTTATGCGGTTTAAGGTTAAAAAAACACATTATTTTCCACATACCGTACATTATTGTTTCTCCTCTATGCCCCGCCTTTCTGAAACATGTCGATTTTTACAAAGCTCATCGGTCTGAAAAGCAAGGTGTGCTCTGATTGGCCAGCTATCCAGTGCGTTGTGATTGGCCGAATACCTCAAGCGTGTGACAGAAATGTTACGCCCCTTACCATACAGTGATGCCTTGTCAGGCCAGAGCGATGAGACAAAAACATGAAAACCCATTATAAACGAGGCATTTGTTGCATCCAGTGGGGACATAATTACGGATTATAATGACTTATACTGTCTTTTTACGCGTTGCATCGCGCCGGGTAAACATAAAACATAAAACCATGTCTGCATTTGTGATCAGAGAAATGACAAACAAAAAGTGCTACTCTACACTGCTCAAAACTCGCGTTTGAATCGTCAGTGGCAAATTCTTTAATATAAAAAAACGTACTTACAGTCTGTGAGTCAGAACAGCCGGCATTGTAGTCTACTCTACCAGGATCAGGAAACAGTCCTCCATAAAATGCACTGCACACATCTGAATATTTGGGTTGAAGTGTTCTGGAACAGTGTTGTAAATACAACTTAACCACTGATTTCTAGTCGTGTACTCTTTTGGAAGGCCAAACAAAGTATTTTCGCTTTCACAACAAAACACAGCATCACACACGGCGGCCTAGAGTGAGCAGAGGCCGGGGGCTAGAGGGAGGAACTGCCGGAGGGCTAGAGTGCGCAGAGGCGGCGGGCTTGAGAACGGCGCGGCCGGCGATTTCGACGAAGGAGCGTCCGGAAGGACATGTGACGACTCCGGGCTGGACTCCGCTTCATCCACAGTGAAAGCCGATCCGGCGATCCACAGCGCAAAGTTGATGTATTTCCTCAGCGACCAGCACGGATCAGCTCTAGGCATGACGAAGCAGATATCGTCCTCTTTTGGAAGACCAAACAAAGTAGTTCGCTTTCACAACGAAACACAATCTCCACGGCATGGCGGCGGCGGCAACAATACTACAGCGAGAATAAAAGTTACGCCTTCTTTCTTTGCGTGAACATTTGGGCGGCGTTATGCAAATCTTCCCACATAGTGACGTAGGTATGTGGGGGCGTGTTAGACGGCAACAACAATACTACAGCGAGAATCAAAGTTACGCCTTCTTTCTTTGTGTGAACATTTGGGCGGCGTTATGCAAATCGTCCCACATCGTGACGTAGACGTGGGGGCGTGTTAGAACGAGCCGTTTTAGGTAGGCGTGGTTGACTCTTAACCTTTATAAAAATATCTCTTTGGATTTGAGACTTTAGTCTTTGCAACTTTACAGATCTTCTTTATGCACCAAGAGCTCGTAACACTTCAAAGAGAAAGGAAAAATTGAAATCGCATCATATGACCCCTTTAATGTTTTACTGGCACACACTTCCAAATCCAGCGGGTTGTTGACACAATGACTATTAGTCACATTTTAATCCATTACTGTCATCTAGTAAGTGCAGGCAGTGGATAGATTCACTGTTCTCAATATAAATGAGTTTTCCTGGCAGAATCAGAGTACTTTTGTGTGTTCTTGCCATCGTTAAAGTTCACAATTGATATATTTTATCAATTAATTAGTTTGTCACATAACTGGGTCATATTTTTTAAATGCATTTTATTTTTTAATCTATTCAAAAATATATTTATTTGATTTATACAATAAATACAGATTGAATACAGCTCATCTTTGATGTCAGGGTGAAATAACTGTCCTGCAATCATAATCAAGAAAAAAAAAAGTTTTTCCGAATCATATGAAACCAACATGAATACAAAAAGAATGTTTCTAAGTACTTGCCACATGTGCTTAACTAGATTTTTTATTATTATGGGCACTCTTATTTGTTATTGACCCAGTGTCTGTGTTTTTACAGATACTGCCCTCTCATTGCCCTTGCATGTCATAACCACTCCATGAGCAAACATATCATGTGATGTGTGCCAAACACAAGTGTATTGTTAACCAGTGGGCATTATAATTTGCTTTCAGTTTTTGGTAGTTCAGATGCCAACAGCTCCACGTTTCAAGTTGCTATTGTTATACATTATTTCAGATTTCCCTCTCACAGTCATTATTGATGCAGGAATTTTTTTTTTTAATACAGAAAGTTGTGCTCTTGTTTGATTATGCCTGATCAAGTACCCTCATATGATATTATTACATATTATGAATTGTTATCCATAACTTCCTCATGATGTCTTTGATAAAGAATGTGTATTATGTTTTAGCTATTGTGCGGAGCCACTTTAATGCTTGTTTGCTGTTGCAGTGACCCTGAATTCAAAGAACTCCAACCAGCTAGCAAATAACACTAAACCACACATTCAGGAGCTGCCAGAGGGAGAATTGTTGCTACAGGTGAGCTCATGTGTCCTGTGAAACCTTAATGTTTGAATCAAACAACAGAAAAGTCAAAAACAAAACAAAATGGATTCTATTTATTCTATTTATTAGCAGTATAACTTCTTTTTTATAGGCTATAAATGGCTTTGTGTTGGTGGTCACCTCCAATGGCACAATTTTCTATGCTTCCTCCACCATTGAGGACTACTTGGGGTTCCATCAGGTTTGTACTGGTTTGCATATATATTGTACGGGTAAAAGGAACTGCAGCCCAAATGGTTTATGCATTTATGAAATGGTCTTCTGGCACCTTCTATTCGAGAAAGAACAAACAATCCATGTTCTGTTCTGCAGTGCACACATTTCTTCTCCGTTTAGTGAATCTACTCTCTCAGAAGCATTTAGGGTTCATTACATTAAGCATTATGCACTTGATTTAACACATTTTATTTGATGATTCAGTTGTTGTTGTGAAAAACCAAGTGGAAAGAGATAACCAGTCTTTTAGATTCCTCATTGCAGCTTTAGAATTTATGGTAACACTTTACTTGAAGGGGTGTGCATAAGACTGACATGACACCTTCATAATCATGACATGACACGTCATGAATATGAAGGAGGTTTTATGCATGTTTATGACAACTGTCATTAAGTGTCATTCGCTCAGTTATGTCATTTTTAATGCAAATATGACATTATTTGACCTAACCCTAACCTAACCCTACCCCTACCCCTACCCCTAACCATAGCCCATAACAAAGACATCTCAAACAATGTCATCTTTGCATTAAAAATGACATAACTGAGCGAATGACACTTAATGACAGTTGTCATAAACATGCATAAAAAACCTTCATATTCATGACATGTCATGTCATGATTATGTAGGTGTCATGTCATGATTATGAAGGTGTCATGTCAGTCTTATGCACACCCCTTCAAGTAAAGTGTAACCAAATAATTTTACAAATCTAACCTCTGGTTATTTGTCTATCTTGTGTGAGGCCATTTATATGCATTATATCCTGTGTCAAGAGACGTGAAAGAGAAGGAGGGAAAGGAAGTTGAGGAGAGAGAAAATATCTGAAGAGAGATCAATTTGAACTGTAAT
>NW_015633151.1:659842-666426 GCF_001515625.1 Sinocyclocheilus rhinocerous
TAATCTCAGACAACTTAATCCAGATATTTGAATCAAATCCGCAAATGCGTTTGAAGAACAAAATTAGCCAGAGATCAGTTCTCACGATTGACATTTGTCAAATCATCGTAGATGTATTAAGCGAGGTCCAAATAACAGACCCCAGATCCTGACCCTATGCTCCAAATACAACACTCACAATACACACAAACAACCAAAACCAACACAAAACTATAAAGGGAAGAATAAACATGGGTTACAGGATCTCGAGTGTCAGGGTTCTGCCCTGGCAGCTTTGTCTGTTTTGTCCTTGTTTAATTTTTCTTTGCTTGTCCTGTGTATGACCACATCGCTTTGTCTTTGTTTATGTTGGCCATGTGCTCCTCTCGTCCTGCCCGCTTGTTTCACATTACCACGCCCCCTCGTTAAGTCCTTGTTTAGTGCTCGTTACTTGATTGTTCTCACCTAGTGTTTGTGTGCTTTCCTCCCTATTTATTGTGCTCATTTTCCTCATGTGTTTGCTGGTTCGTTTTGTGTGTGAGTTAGTGTTTGCTTACCTCGCTAGCTGGTCTTTACTAAATAGAGTCTTTTCCCCTGTCTGTTAAGGTCGGGTATTTATTAGTTAAAGTTTATTTTGTCACTGTTTTTACTCAAGTCTAGTTTCAGGTTTTCCTTTTGTTTGGATCAAATCTTTTGATTTCTCTTGAGTTTGACTTGTTTCATTCAAGTCTTTATTTTTTCCTTTGAGTTGTTATATTTCCTTGACTAGTCTTTCCAGTTATTTCTAGAACTTATTTACCTTACTGATTTGTTTCTTTACTTTTTATTTTACTTTTGTTTGTCAGCTTTGGTTATTTTTCTAGCTCCCCTTTTTCTTGTTTTGTTTGTAGGTCATATTATTCCTGTCTGCCTTTTTGCTCTCGTTTTTATTTATTTATTTATTGGTTACACTTTACTTGAAGGGGTGTGCATAAGACTGACATGACACCTTAATAATCATGACATGACATATGTCATGGATATGAAGGAGGTTTTATGCATGTTTATGACAACTGTCATTAAGTGTCATTCGCTCAGTTATGTCATTTTTAATGCAAATATGACATTATTTGACCTAACCCTACCCCTAACCATAGCCCATAACAGACATCTCAGACAATGTCATCTTTGCATTAAAAATTACATAACTGAGCGAATGACACTTAATGACAGTTGTCATAAACATGCATAAAAAACCTTCATATTCATGACGTGTCATGTCATGATTATGTAGGTGTCATGTCATGATTATGAAGGTGTCATGTCAGTCTTATGCACACCCCTTCAAGTAAAGTGTAACCGAATTTATTATGTGTGAAATTCCAGCTTATTCCCACATACATGATTCTAGTGTGAAACATGATGCAGTTGCTGCATATTTCAGAAACCCTCCACCTTCCCTAGCTCCACCTGTATAGATCTGCTACAGGGTGATTCATGTATGCTATGGGGGTTATTTCATATGTTATATGTGCAGCAGCAGTATTTCTTACATGCTCACAGCGGTATGTTGCGGATGTATTGGCAGTAGCAAGTCTTGGTACTTGCTCTGCCACAGCAGCAGCAGCTTAGCAGATCTATTCCGCCAAGACCAAACACATTAACATCGTCATGTACATTACCAAGCCAGTCCCGCCGAGAGTTGTCATGAAAGAACTTGGATTAGTATGTTTGGGTGCCGCCAGACAAAGCAGGCTTTGAGCACATTTAGATAAAAACAGGTTGATAAAAACAGGTCTTTATTTCAGCATTGAGATTCAGATTTCTTAATTCAGTTTGGGACATTTTCTAACTGTAATGAGCAGCTATGAATCTACTTAGAGTGAAGCCGATGTGATTGTTTTGCAGTCGGATCTCATCCATCAGAGTGTTTATGAGCTCGTTCACACTGAAGACCGGGCTGAGTTTCAGAGGCAGCTCTACTGGGCACTCAACCCCAGCTGCACCCCAGACACCGGACAGCTAGTGCAAGGTAGAAAATAACTAAACATCTCTCCAGACAGACCATGAGCAGACCTGGGCATTGTGCCCGAAAGATTCTGTCCCCATTCCATCAACACAAAGAGTCAAAGAAGATGGATTGCTTGTGTCTGCAAACAAAGTTTGACAAAGTTCCATTGTGCGAGACAAAACATCCTATTCTACAATTTTCAGGAAATAAATCCATGCATAACGTGATTTTAAAACAAAAATAATACATTTTTATTGACCTTTTCACAATGGATCTGAAATATCGTCTTTGTTCAATTTGACAATTTGATAAGACATCCAAATGTTTTTTTTTCTTAGAAAGACGTTTGTGTGTTTATTTTTATTTTTTCATCATGGGCCATGTTTTTAACCAATACCCTACTAGATGGTTTTCAGTTATATGTGCTCTGAGGATTCAGATTTGTATGTGTAACAGCCTCTAATGGCTGGTGTTTAAAGGCTGTGCCACTTTGCTCTGGTTTCAGTTTGAGCTTTTTATTCTCAACCAAGCTGGATCAGTTTTCATTAGAGATCTAACACTTGGCAGTTTGAAAGGCCTGTTATTGTCAGAACTATACACACAGGACAGCTGTTCCAGACAGCGCACACACTTATCAATAATCCAGCCATCAGCAAGGACACTACTGTCAATGAGTTATATAAATGCTTACACAGCAGGGGCCGAAATTCTGCCACCGATGCAGGGGCATTATCTTCCTGTTTTTTTTATGTTGTGTAATTTTAAACAGTTTTGTATTTAACTATACTTTTCTCTATATTCAAGTTTTGTTTTGTTTTTGTCAAGCTTCTCAGGATGCACCGCTGCCTCAGACATACTACAGTCCAGAGCAGTTGCCACCAGAGAACTCCACCTTTCTGGAGCGAAATTTTGTTTGCAGGTTAAGATGTCTTTTGAACAACTCCTCTGGCTTTCTTGTAAGTTGAAAATGATCATAAATACATTAAAGTGAATAAATAAATTAAAATATAGACTTTAAATATTCACTCCTGACACTTTAAAAAATATATTTGATGGTAAGAGATTTTACTTTGTTGATTTCCTTAGGCAGCAGATGAAGAAGATTTTTTAATTTTATTTTACAGAATGTTTTAAGTAACCATATTTAGATTTCCTGAATTCATTACCAGTTCTTGCAAGACAGGAAAAAACATTTTATGCAAACTTTTACATCAAAGTTCTATCTATAATTATTTACAGTAGCGTTATTGCTGGTAGATTTTACGTGCTGAAAGCTCTGACAATGTGATGGGAGATTTTAAAATTAAAAAACAGAAGATTTAATTTTGGATGCCTGTAAACAAATTTATAAAGAAAAGAATAGATAACACATGCAAGGCTGACATTATTTACAGTACCAACCAAAGCTTGAAGGAAGTCAAAGTCTAGTCAGAGCTCTCCTATGAATAAAGTTTAAGAAGTCAAAATTATACAGCATACCATAACAGACTGAAAGCTGAAACTGTCTACAAACAAGTTTGAATGGAGTCTGTTCTTTGAGCTGAATTCATTGCAGAAAGTGTGTGAGAAATGATGAATAATGAGGGATTTTAAAACAGTGTGCACCTCAAAAACCCTGTAATTAAGTATTTTTGCTGTAAACAACCTTGTATTGTACATCACGTTTTTTGAGGAGTACTAATGATAATGTAATAATCTAGAATGGGGGCTGAAATTACTGAAATTATCTTGTGCTTATACATACAAAGTAATTTCACACACAACTTTTGTTAGCTTTGTTTGAACCAATAGATTCTGTATGATGGTAAGACTATAATGATGCATCTGTTATAATGTTAAGATCATATCAGTCCTTGTTTGGATGAGTTCATTTATAGTTCATGACTTCCACACAGCTTGGAGTTATGACTCAGCCTGTTGAGATGTTTCTCAGTTAACTGCCTCTGCTGGATCATTTCTACATGTAGACTTCCTATCTCAAAAGTTACCTTTATCAGACTTTTCAAACAACACAAAATAAGATATTTTGAAGAATGTTGGTAAGTAAACAGTTGATGATGGTAGCCATTGGCTTCCATAGTATATTTTCCATACTATGAAAGTCAATGGTTTGGAACAACTTGAGGGTGAGTAAATGATGACAATTTTCATTTTTGGGTGAACTATCCCTGTTAGCACCACTTAGCACTTTATTAGCACTTTAATCATTAATAATTTTAATAATACACATTTTAATAATTTAGTCTTTTAGTATAATCAGCTCAAACAGCTATTCTTAAATCATGTATCTTATTTATATATTAGGTTCAAAGAGAGGTCACAGTCTTGCTTATTTCATAAAGGAAGTGATCAAAAGATAGCAAGGCCTGGTGTCATATCATGAGAAGGCCCAGATGGAATCACATTTTCTGTGTATATTTATGGGTAAAATTAGCTAAATGCTGTGGAATGTATTTACATAGGTTCAAATGTGTTAAATATATGGCTTGTATTCTTATAGGCCGTGAACTTTCAGGGGCGTTTGAAGTTCTTGTATGGGCAGAATGAGAGGACAGCAGATGGGAAACCCGTCCCTCCTCAGCTGGCTCTGTTTGCCCTGGCCTGCCCTCTGCAGCCGCCTTCCATACTGGAGATCCGCACCAAGAGCTGCTTTTTCAAAACCAAGCATAAGCTGGATTTCACGCCCACCGCGTGTGACGCAATGTAAGACATACAGTATAAGCTCCTATCAATATGTGTGAAGAAACTCCTGGATTTATTGCTTGTTTGTTTTTCACTTTAGTTTATTTCAGTTGACTTGTAGAGGCAATTTTATCTCATTTGATTTGTGAAATGTTAAAAATTAAGTTAAGTTAAAAGTTAAAGATGAATGACTAGCACAAAAACAAAAACAAAAAAACAAACAAAAAAAAATATATATATATATATATACACAGAGTTTTGGCATGAAACTCTAGATGGCGCAGTTCGATAGGTCTAACTCAATCTGACCTAATGACATCATCACATGGCACAGCTGATTGGTTCTCTCATTACCATGCCAATCCCTCCGAGAGTTGTCATGAAAGAACTTGGATTAGTATGTTTGGGTTTTTAATGATTGCCTTGTGATTTGGTGCAGTATTCCTCTGCTTTCTCACCATCAGTATCTCTCACATTGAAAATCATGTGTTTTTTGTTTCTCCACAGAGGGAAGATTGTTCTTGGCTACACGGAGGAAGAGCTGTGTTACCGTGGCTCAGGCTATCAGTTCATCCATGCAGCTGACATGCTCTACTGCGCCGAGAACCACATACGGAGTAAGACTCCCTTAAATCAATGTGGATAAAAGAAAATACACTCACCTCACTCGCTCCCACCACTGGGTTTCAACATTGCTTGTGTCAGAAAGTAGAAGTCTAACCGTTGTGGAAATAATTGTATTGCTCCTAAAGGGACCATTCACCCAAAAATGAAAACCTCATGTTGTTCCAAAACTTTTAAGATATTCAAAACACAAATGACCTAAGATTGGTTTTGTATTCTCTCAACATATTTATCCATTCATTAAAGTCCACACAACTATAATTTTCACACTCCTAAAAGTACAAAAGACAATAAAAATATGACATGATCTCTTTATATGATGAACAGATTTAACTTAGGCTTTCATTCATGAATAAACATTGATCAACCCACATGCAACTCAAATATGCTTGCTTGAGGCATGAGAACCAGTGACAAATATACATATACTATATACATCTACCTGCCTTTGATCTTTTAAAAGGAGACTGCTATCAAAAGCATGTACTGCTATTATTATTAATGGTAGCAAAATCAGTTGCTGATTTTTCAAATGAGTTTAATAATTTCTCTCCCCTGCAGTGATGAGGACGGGTGAAAGTGGGTTGACTGTGTTCAGACTGTTGACAAAACAGAACATCTGGGTTTGGGTACAATCCAACGCCAGACTTGTCTACAAAAATGGGCAACCAGATTGCATCATCGCCTCACAGAGAGTCATCACGTATGCCCTTATTTGTGTTTTTCTTTTGTCTTTCATGTTGAACAACCTGTAAATGTTTTCTTTGTTGTCTTATTAGACAGTGTTCATAGTAAAAATTTAATTACAGGTACTTTTTTTTAATAATATAATAATTAGGGTGTGCTGTGTCCAACTTAAAGTCAGTATTAAATTTAAATTCCCACTATTTATTTGCTAAATGCATATTATTGATTTTATTGTGAATGATTCATCCACGCATATAATATTTGTAATTTTTAAATTTGCAGTGAGACTGAAGTAGTGACAGACCTTTTCTTCCGAAATACATTTGAGTATAATGGATCATGGATAAAAGAATAAAAAAATAGGGCGGGACTTAGTTCTATCCATGGGTTGTGATTTGATTTTGAAATTGGATTCAAAAACGGAGACAGAAGAATGTGAAAATGCAGGGGTTTAAGTGAATGATAGAAGTCTGGCATACATTAACAGAGAGAAGTTTGTTTAAAAATTACGTTTTATTTAATATTCACTTTAGTTAAATTGTCATTACTCAATTTTCAGTGAAACAACATACTTTTCTCTGGTGACTTATGCTGGACTTCTCCAATCATAGTCTGCTTAACC